>NC_057814.1:108378709-108397648 GCF_018294505.1 Triticum aestivum | reverse complement strand
AAATCTATTATTTATTTCCTAAAGCAAATTGCATTAATGAGAGAAATTCATTGATTTGGTTAAGGTAGGAAAGAATCTATTATTTGTTTCCTAAAGCAAATTGCATTAATGGAAGAGATCCGTTGATTTGGTTAAGGTAGGAAAGAATATATTATTTGTTTCCTAAAGCAAATTGCATTAATGGAAGAGATCCGTTGATTTGGCTAAGGTAGGAAAGAATCTATCATTTGTTTCCTAAAGCAAATTGCATTTATGGAAGAGATTCGTTGATTTGGCAAAGCTAGGAAAGTTAGATCCGTGATCTTTTGTCATTAGGAAAGTGTTGAAAATAAACCGTATTAAACCCATTATTTGTTTCCTGAAAATCTATTATTTATTTCCTAAAGCAAATTGCATTAATGAGAGAAATTCACTGATTTGGTTAAGGTAGGAAAGAATCTATTATTTGTTTCCTAAAGCAAATTGCATTAATGGAAGAGATCCGTTGATTTGGCTAAGGTAGGAAAGAATCTATTATTTGTTTCCTAAAGGAAATTGCATTTATGAAAGAGATTCGTTGATTTGGCTAAGCTAGGAAAGTTAGATCCGTGATCTTTTGTCATTAGGAAAGTGTTGAAAATAAACCGTACCGGACTACCAACTCCTCCATTAGGTTTTTTTTCGCTGGTTAATCTTGGTAGGTCTTTTTTCGTTGGTTAACCTTCGTAGGTCTATTTTTTTGGTACATGGATGGGTGCGGGTTGGGGCCTCAGGAGGAGGTTTTTTCGGTTTCTGGTGGATAAGTCAGAGGTGGGAGGAGGTACCAAAAAAAACCATGAAAGATGGGACTAAAAAAAACCTGGAAGCAAGACTACCAACTGCTCCATTAGGAGTAGAGATCTCTTCGTTTGTTCTCCGCTATTAGTGACTTTGGAGTGACTCTTTGTTGCATGTTGAGGGATAGTTATATGATCCAATTATGTTATTATTGTTGAGAGAACTTGCACTAGTGAAAGTATGAACCCGAGGCCTTGTTTCAACGCATTGCAATACCGTTTACGCTCACTTTTATCGTTAGTTACCTTGTTGTTTTTATATTTTCAGATTACAAAAACCTATATCTACCATCCATATTGCACTTGTATCACCATCTCTTCGCCGAACTAGTGCACCTATACAATTTACCATTGTATTGGGTGTGTTGGGGACACAAGAGACTCTTTGTTATTTGGTTGCAGGGTTGTTAGAGAGAGACCATCTTCATCCTACGCCTCCCACGGATTGATAAACCTTACGTCATCCACTTGAGGGAAATTTTCTACTGTCCTACAAACCTCTGCACTTGGAGGCCCAACAACGTCTATAAGAAGAAGGTTGTGTAGTAGACATCAAGGAGCACCTTTATCCGCTGCCTTGCTAACTTCCTTCCGCTTTATTGATTTTGAATTGTCAAGTAAAACCGACAAGAAAAAGCAATAAAATTCTCTCTTCAGAACTCATTCTTGCATGATATTGACAATCACTACTTTGATGTAAGGCAAACACATGACACCAGGATGGAATATGTACGAAAAATAGGACGGCATGGCATGTTCACACCTGTTTGTGTAAACTAAGCAGAAATCATTCCAACAAATAAGAAGCAATGCAAGCTAGACACCACATGAAAGATGCAACCAATATGACTCTGCCAAGTTAAAAGCGTCCCATCATAAATGGAATTTCAACAAATTAGAAGCAGTGCATGCTAAATCATATGAAAGATGCAACTAATATCGCACTGCATATACTTAAGGTGTCTCGTCATATTGATTGATGCGGGATACAAAAAAAAACAGTTTTATGTAAGGCCATGCTTAATAGACAGATGTACTATGTACTAAGAACACGAAGGCATGTCACATTAACAGGTATAATGTATAAGCTAAGCAGAATAGCACATGCAGCTTAACCAGATTGGAAGAATTACAATCTATGCACCATATGCAACATGCAACCACATATCACGTTGCCAAGTTAGAGCAAGCACCTGCGATGCTAGTGTAGGGGAAATGCGGTAATCAACTAGAGAGCTACGTTCACTATCTTCATCTAGCCTTGCTGTTTCTTGAGAATCATGTCGGGAGGCTAACACTGCATTCTTTAAATGAGGAGTAGTCCACATGCCTGACTGCCTCATCATAAGTGATTGATGAGGGATACACAAGAACATTAGTTTGATGTAAGAACATGGTTAATACACAGATGTACTAGTATGTACCAAAAACAGAAAGGCATGTGATATTCAAAGGTATAATGTGTAAGCTAAGCAGATGCAATTTAACCAAATTGGAAGCAATACAAGCTAGACATCCAGCTGGAGTGGTGAGCATGATCATCTAGGACCTGAGAGCCTGGTGGGAGGTGGGCTGCTTCGCCACCATCACGGCTTTTTAGTTGGCTTCCAGGTGATGCCTGTCTTTGCTGGGCTTGTCACTGGCTCGGCCAGTGCCCTGACTAGCTATTTGTCTTCTGGTGCTCACGGGATGGTGGTTCATGTAAAAATATCTTTCCTTATCTTAATAAAGACCGACTTCGGCCTTTCGAATACAAGCTAGACACCATATGGAACATGCAACCACATATGACACCGCGAAGTTAAAGCAAGCACCTAGGATGGTGGTTCATTGCGAGCGAGGTCATCAACTCCAGAGCTACGTTTATCGTCTCCATCTGCTGACACTGCACCCTTTATAGCGCTGTAACGTGCCGTGCTTACCCGCGTAGAAAGATGGAGCAACTTCTCTCTTTTCTTTTCTGCTTCTCTCGAGGCAGACTCTGAAATACCCTTGCATAAAAACACAATAGTGAGAGTATGGGTGAAGTGTGTGCTGAACTAGTGCACTGTTAGAGTAGCAGATAGCAGGTGGCTGAAAAATAAATGATAGGAGACATATGATAGCTCTACAACATTGCATGGCAAACAAAATTAGATTCTACTCCGTATGATTTTGTAATAAATGAGCATAGGAAATGCAGGTACTCCTCCAGCACACCACCAGATGTGGTCATATCAAGATAACAGTCGACTGAAAATAAATAGGTCAGTCGATTTTTTTTAATGAACCGTCCGATCTATAAGGAACGGGCAGATGGCCTTCGTCCACCTCACGCCAGTCACTATTGACGATCTTTCTCGAACCGCCAGCGACCACCGGCCCAGACCCCTGCCTCCGCCGCCCCGCCCTCCCCTTGACCTGACACCACCGCCGTGCTTGGCAGCGCCCCCAGGCCATCCGTTTAATCCCGGTCGACCTCCAGATCGGGCGCCAGTAGCTCTAGGCCCCACACGCCCCTAAGATAAACACTGAGGCGCTGCTTCCCCGGTGTAACAGGCGGACTAGCGCTTGTTACACCGAGGAATGCTTCCGTTAATTGGGAATCAACTGACCAGGAATTGAAATTCAGGGGGGCGACGGACCTCTAGCTAAGGTGAAATAGTATATGAGGAGAAACCTTGTGCATCGCGAGTTACTAGGAACATCTAGTATCAAGAAGAAGCGGTCAACTAGTGTCTTCTGTGGGATGAATACCGTGCAAGCAGACACGTAAGATTTGCACGAATAAGGGAAGAGGAGTACCATTTCGGTTGCTGGTGTGGTCGCCTCCACATGTCGCGCCGATCTTCTTCTTTTTGCCGGGGAAACCGATGTTCTGGAGGAGGGTGCAGGCTTGGATGAACCCATGGCCAAATTGTTGATTATGTTGCCGTGGCCGTATGTCGGCTGAGGGGAAGCGGATCCGAGGCGGCGATGGACGGCGTAGCAGGAACAGCTCCGGTACAGTGGAGGGTGGCGAATGTCGGTGTCAAAACCGGCGGACCTCGGGTAGGGGGTCCCGAACTGTGCGTCTAGGATCGATGGTAACAGGAGACGGGGGACACAATATTTACCCAGGTTCGGGCCCTCTCTATGGAGGTAATACCCTACTTCCTGCTTGATTGATCTTGATGAATATGAGTGTTTACAAGAGTTGATCTACCACGATAATGGCTAAACCCTAGAAGTCTAGCCTATGAGTATATGGTAATGAATCTCCCCTATCCGGACTATGCCCTCAGGTTTATATAGACACCGGAGAGATCTAGGGTTACATGGAGTCGGTTACATAGGAGGAAATCTTCATAATCGGTCGCCTAGCTTTCCCTCCACGCCAAGTAGAGTCCAATCCGGACAGTGTATAGTCTTCGGTCTTCATGTCTTCATAGCCCATCAGTCCGGTCCAACAGATAACTAGACGGACGCCCGAGGACCCCTTCGTCCAGGACTCCCTGAGTAGCCCCCGAACCAGGCTTGAATGACGAGGTGTGCGGCGCTTCGGATTGTCTTCGGCATTGCAAGGCGGGTTCCCTTCTCCAAGTAATGTATTTGGTTGTTGACTCAATATTGTTCTCCTCGGCTTCTGCGCGCTAATAACTTCGCCTTCCACTTGTCGAGCGAACGCGAAAAGTCAGGGTATTTCTGCAAATAACACCCCGTCCACGCGAGGGAGCGCGCCTATTAAAGATACTGGATCTCAGATCCATGCGACGCCATACCGAGAAGATCCCTGGAGAATGCTAGGAGAAACTATTGCAGCATGGCTCGCATTCCCGGCTCCTCCTCCCTCTCCAGCCCAAAGAAAAGCGAGTGGGAGAAGTGCTCTGTGTCTCATAGTCAGTTGGCGAAGTTGCAAACGCAGGGATTTCTTCCTCCCGCGGATCTGGTCCCTGTTCGACCAGGGCTGGCTTCCTTCAATGGTGTGTCTCAGGCGGAGAACTCCCCTAATCTGTCCGGGGGGAGCGAGTGTGCTTCGTCCCTTATCTGATAAGAGGTGTTGGATTTCCAGTCCATCCATTCCTCCGAGGGCTTCTGGAATATTATGGCCTTTAGCTGCATAACTTCACTCCCGCCACTATCCTGCACATCGCCGGTTATGTTGCTTTATGCGAGCTATTTCTGGGTGTTGAAGCCCATTTTGAACTATGGAGAAAAATTGTTCTGTCTTGTCCCGCGTAACCATGAGGGGTCAATATTGGAAGTGGGCGGAGCCGAAGTATGGCGCATCGCCGACACCGGATACCTGTCCGCCACACCAAGGAAGGCATCTAAAGAATGGCCTTCCGAATGGTTCTACATCGAGGACGTTGCACTTCCCGACCCAGTTCGAAAGGGTCTCCCTGAATTTGCAAGCGTTCCGCTAAAGAAACGCCACAATTGGCGCCCCCGGAGCCTCGAGGAGGATGACAGTGCGGAGGTTCGTCAACTCTTGGGCGAGATAAAGACGCTCGCCAAGTCCGGACTAACAATGGTTGAGGTAATGGCGACCTCCATAACACGAGGGGTTCAGCCGCTTCAATATAGAGTGCTCCCAATGTGGCACTACAACAGGGAGGACGACGCCTCCCGCTGCGGTCGAAAAGGTCCGGGTACCCCCGCCGCTCTGGCCAAAATACTGGCCGAGCTGTTTAAAGGGGAGGAAGAGGAATTTCTTTGCATCAATCGCAGAGATGGATATTCTATGTATAATCCTCCCAGTTGGGTAAGTCCCAATCCTTCTGCTTTACTCATTCCGCCTCCCGGATTACCTTTGATGAATTTATAATCTGCTTATAAGAGCATTGGCGAAGAATCACCGAGGGGTTTTACAGCCCTGCCCCACAGCCTGAGGACCACAACCGGGAGCTGGATCCTGGGTCCGAAGAAGATCCGGACATATTCGTGGTACTCGCAGAAGAGGTGTTTTACTAGGCAAGCTATGATGGCACGAAAGTGGCCATTATCGCCGATTATCCTGGTCTTCTTCCTGCTTCCCACGTAAGTCGTCGAGAAAAAATCTCTCTCGAAAGAGCTTCCTCGCACTGCCTCACCCATCGCACTGTCTCATGCTCCACAGGGGAGGCATTTGGCGCATCACGCTACTCCAGGGGCGGTTCCAAAGTGAGTGGCTCTGGCGCCGAGCAAGGCCTCTAAAAGGAAGGTCGGTGAAGTCATGACCGGCCGCTCGTCAAAGAGGTAAGGATATGAAGGTATACTTTAGCAGTCACATCCGACTGTAACTTGTACGCCTGTTTGACACCAGGAAAAGTGTTCACTGGACTAAATACGAGGGTCCGGCCAGCCGTACTCCCAGCGCCCGGGATTTAGACCCCGTTGGAAAGGCGGGAGCTGACATAGGAACAGTGCCGGACTGTCCTTCGGCCGAGGGTTCGGAGAATATGTCCGTTACCCACTCGGAAGTGGAGAGCTCCATGAATCATCAGCGCTGCAGGGCTGTTTTACGAGACCCTGAGTTCTCGGAAGAGGCATTTAATGCCTTCAGCTCGGCTGATGCGTACATCCGGACTGCTCGAAACGGGCTTAGTAGAGCCATGAAGCAGTATTTTACAGATGTGCGGGTAAGTTTTCTTTGTCCGAAAAGGATAACCATATGCCAGTAGCCCCCGGGACTGAAAGCAGTTAGTACAACTGACTTAAGTACCGTTGTATGACCAGGTTCTTACATAGAAGAACAACCTGCTATCCCAAGAGCTGGAACAATGTCGGACACAGCTAAATGCTGCTACCGCCGAACTGGAAAAGTCCAAGAAGGCGTCACCTGGTAATATTCCCTTCCAATGAGAAAATATACTTATATGCCCTCAATACTAATAGTCTTGCCTATACCGTGACATAATGGTCAGGGGGACTCAAAGAGGCGTTGGAAGTCGCACAAGCGAATGAGCAAGAAGCCAAAAGGCTACAAGCTACAGGCGATCGTGTACTGAAGCAGGCCATTATTGAGAAAAACCATCTCCAGGATTGCAAGACCCAGCTAGGTGAAGAGCTGAAAGATGTGCGGGCCCAGCTATGGCCATCCGCCTCCCCTCCAGGATGTATGGAGGAGTTTGTAGAGCGGTTCAAAGGAGCGCGGCGGCGTATCCGGCTATGGAAGATATCGGCTTGTCGAGAGGGTGCGCGAGAGGCTTGGGCCATGGTGAAGACTTGGTATACCAAGCTTGATCCTAATCACATGGCGCGGGTCGGTCCGGTGGGGCCGAATGGGGAAGAAATTCCCGTTAGTTTGGTGTATGACCAAGTAGGGGTGGCCGCCAAATATTCCCAACAGGATTGTAAGTTAGATCGCCTGTTGGACGGTATAGAGGAGGAAGTGTTTGAGTCCAAGTGACTATGTACTTTCCTCACCGTATGTAATTCTAGCTGAATTGTATATCCTTTGTCATGGCAGACCTTTTCGCTTCAACCTCCAGACCCAAAGGTGCAGAGTGTTTCCAAATACCGTCGAGGCCGAATAGGCTGGGGTATGCGTGGAAAACTAAGTGTTGGTGTCATAGTTGGTTGAACAGACAAGTTGTATCCGGCTAGTTATGTTACATTACATTGAGATTGTAAGAAACATATTCCAGGGAGAATAGTACCGTTAAGGGTTCCTTTCCCTGGGTATGCATGCATTAGTCAGAATTGTGATGTGAAAATCACAATGTGTATAGCTTCTGGGGGTTCACAATAGAGTGAGTGCAAAAAAGTATTTTTCATCCACCGACCGAATATTCCCTTAAGAACGCTAGCTTTCGGCTTCACCCAGTCTGAGGTACACATCCGGATGACCCGGCAGTAACAATCGCAGAGGTGCTCCCTTTACCACCGAGCCGAACAATCGAGAATGTAGGGGTAAGCACAGGAGCCAGGCAACCCAGCTTGGCCAAAACTTAAGTCATATCGATGCATATAATGGTGAAGAAAAGACATACGGGGAAAAAACGCGTATGTGTGATGAGCTTAATGCTCGGCAGGTAATATTAACAAGCTTCTGTTAAAAGAAGCCCCCAGGTATAAGGAGCGTACGTTTGTAAAAATGTGTACGTCAGCAGTATTTGGTCAAGCCGAATGAGAGCTTTACAGCGAAAAAATTGTGTAAAAAAGGGGAAAGAGTTATGGAAACTGTGAGGGAGAAGGAGACTAACAAAGTGTTCGGCGTTAGGCATAGAACCTTCGGAGTTTGGCCGCATTCTAGGGGTTTGGCTCTAGGCGATTGTCTGATGCGTCACGAAGACGGTACAGTCCTCCGGTAAGAACTTTGTCAATTATGAAGGGACCCACCCATTTGGGCTTGAGTTTGTCCTTTTTCTTCTCCGGCAAGCATAGAGCCCAACATTGTAAGTCTTGGCCCGTACTTCTCTGCTTTGATATCTTCGAGCCTGCTGTTGATAAAATGTTGAATTGGCTTTGGCAACGTCGCGCTCCTCCTCCAGGGTGCCTAGGCTGTCCTGCCGATCCAACTCGGCCTCTTTCTCTTCGTACATACGCACTCGAGGTGAGTCATGTATAATATCGCAGGGCAATACAGCCTCTGCACCGTACACCATGAAGAAAGGTGTGTATCCGGTAGTACGGTTGGGCGTGGTCTGTAGCCCCCAGAGTACGGAATCAAGCTCCTCGACCCAGTGTTTGTCTGATTCTTTCAAAGACCGCACTAGTCTGGGTTTGATGCCACTCATAATAAGACCATTAGCTCGCTCGACTTGACCGTTTGTTTGCGGGTGGTAGACAGAGGCGTAATCGAGCTTAATGCCCAGATTAGCACACCAGGTTTTCACCTCGTCAGCTATGAAATTCGAACCGTTATCGGTGATGATGCTGTGCGGTACACCGTAACGGTGTACCACATCGAATATAAATGCAATCACCAGTCCGGACTCGGCCGTTTTGACTGGTCTAGCCTCTATCCACTTGGTGAATTTGTCCAGCATGACCAGCAGATATTTTTTCTTATGGCTTCCCCCTTTAAGGGGTCCAACCATGTCCAAGCCCGAGACCACAAAGGGCCATGTAATGGGGATTGTTTGTAGAGCGGTTAGGGGCATATGGCTTTGGTTGGCGAAGAGTTGGCATCTGACACAGTGCTGGACGAGGTCCTGTGCGTCTGCCCGGGCCGTAGGCCAGTAAAATCCTGTACTGAAGGCCTTGCTGACAAGTGTCCGGGCTGCGGCGTGGTGCCCACCGAGACCGGCGTGAATTTCTGCCAAGTGTTGCCGCCCCTCCTCCTCGGAGATACACCTTTGAAGGACTCCGGTAGTGCTTTTCTTGTAGAGCTCTCCTTCGTGAACTTTATAGGCCTTCGAACGCCGGACGATGCGGCGAGCCTCGTTCTGATCTTCTGGGAGCTCCTTCTTATTAAAGTAGGCCAAGAATGGTTCGGTCCACGGGGCAATTACTACCATTATGAGGTGGGCCGATGGCGTTACTTCGGTGGTTGAGCCTCCGATGATATCGGCGTGTTCGTTATCTGTGTTTGTGTTCGGAACGGGACTGTCGCTGCTATCTCCCCCTTGCCATACCACGGATGGCTTAAACAGCCTTTCGAGGAAGATGTTAGGTGGGACGGGGTCGCGCTTAGCGCCGATGCGAGCAAGGACATCTGCCGCCTGGTTACTTTCGCGGGCGATGTGATAAAATTCGAGTCCCTCGAACCGAGCCGACATCTTCAAAACGGCATTGCGATAAGCTGCCATCTTTGGATTTTTGGCATCAAAGTCTCCATTAATTTGGGATATTGCAAGGTTTGAGTCCCCGCGCACCTCCAGGCATTGTATGCCCATTGATACGGCCATCCGGAGGCCATGTAGCAAGGCCTCGTATTCGGCTGCGTTGTTGGAGTCTGTGTGTAATATTTGGAGTACGTACTGGACTTTATCTCCTGTGAGGGACGTTAATACGACGCCCGCCCCTAGCCCTGCCAACATCTTGGAGCTGTCAAAATGCATCACCCAGTTGGAATACGCGCCGTACTCTTTAGGGAGTTCGGCTTCTGTCCATTCGGCGACGAAGTCAGCCAGTACCTGGGATTTGATGGCTCGACGTGGTTTGTACATGATGTCAAATGGCAGGAGCTCAATGGCCCATTTGGCAATCCGGCCCGTTGCATCCCGTTTGTGAATTATATCATTAAGGGGCACTTCAGAGGCCACCATGATAGAGCACTCCTGAAAGTAGTGTCTTAATTTTCGAGATGCCATGAAAACTGCATATGCTATTTTTTGATAATGAGGGTACCGGGATTTGCATGGTGTGAGTACAGTGGATACGTAGTATACCGGCTTCTGGAGCGGAAATTTGTGTTCATCCTGTTCTCGTTTGACGATGAGTACGTCGCTCACCACCTGGTGTGTTGCTGATATGTATAAGAGCATTGGTTCTCTGGCATTTGGAGCAACCAGGATTGGGTTGCTTGCCAGAAGGGCTTTTATTTCTTCCAGTCCGGCTGTCGCCGCTCTGTCCACTCGAAGTTAACGGTGCGCCGTAGAAGGCGATAGAGCGGCAGCACGTTTTCTCCCAACCTGGAGATGAAGCGGCTTAAAGCTGCCATGCACCCAGCGAGTTTTTGGACCTGCTTGAGTTCGGTTGGTGTAGCCAGTTGTGACAGAGCTCGGATTTTGGCTGGATTTGCTTCAATCCCTCTATTGGAAACGATGAAGCCCAATAGTTTACCGGCGGGGACGCCGAAGACACACTTTTCCGGGTTAAGCTTGATGTCGTATGTGCGGAGGTTGTCGAATGTGAGACGCAAGTCATCTATTAGTGTTTCGACGTGTCTAGTTTTGATGACGATGTCTTCCACGTAGGCCTCCACTGTTTTGCCGGTCTGTTTCTCGAGGCATGTTTGGATCGTGCGCTGGTAGGTGGCCCCGGCGTTCTTGAGCCCGAAAGGCATGGTGTTGAAGCAAAACGGCCCGTATGGTGTAATGAATGCTGTTGCGGCTTGATCGGACTCCTTCATTTTGATTTGATGGAATCCGGAATATGCATCAAGGAAACACAGCGAGTCGTGACCTGCGGTAGCATCAATGATTTGGTCAATGCGGGGAAGAGGGAAGGGATCCTTAGGGCAAGCCTTGTTAAGGTCTTTGAAATCGACGCATATGCGCCAGGATTTATCCTTCTTTGGTACCATTACCAAGTTTGCCAACCAGCCCGGATGTTTGATATCTTTGATGAAGCCGGCCTCGATGAGTTTGGCTAGCTCCTCCCCCATAGCTTGTCGTTTGGGTTCGGAAAAGCGCCGCAGAGTTTGCTTGACCGGCTTATATCCCTTTAGTATGTTGAGGCTATGTTCGGCCAACTCGCGCGGGATTCCTGGCATATCGGAAGGATGCCAGGCGAATATATCCCAGTTTTCATGCAGGAAGTCTCGTAGTGCGGCGTCGACTGCAGGGTTGAGTTGCGCTCCGATAGACGCTGTCTTCTTCGGGTCTGCTGGATGGACCTGAAATTTGACTATTTCTTCTGCTGGCTTGAAGGAAGTGGATTTGGGTCGTTTGTCCAGGATCACATCGTCCTTATCCACGGTGGAGCGTAGTGCGGTTAGTTCTTCGGCCGCAAGGTCCTCAGACAATGCCTCGAGGGCCAAGGATGCGGTTTTACTCTCGGCGCGGAGGGCTATTTCCGGATCGCTGACGAGGGTGATTATTCCATTAGGCACGAGCATTTTTAGCTTCATATACCCATAATGAGGTATGGCTCGAAAGCGCATGAAGGCCTCTCGCCCTAACAGGGCGTGGTACCCACTGTTGAAAGGGGCCACCTGGAAAGTTATTTCTTCGGACCGATAATTCTCCAGTGTGCCGAACACCACATCAAGTGTAATTTTTCCTGCACACCGAGCTTCCGGGCTGGGAATGATACCTCAAAAGGTTGTGTTGCTTTTCTAGATGCGGCTCCTGTCTATTTCCATCCTGTGGAGCGTGTCCTCGTAAATGAGGTTTAGTCCACTGCCGCCGTCCATGAGGACTTTTGTAGCCGAAAGCCGTCCACGATGGGACTGTGAACTAGGGCAGCTGGCGCTTGGACTGTTCTGTATTTAGGTTCGTCACATGCGTTGAAGGTTATGGCCGTGTCGTTCCAGGGATCAATTGCAGCGACCTGGCAAACTTCGGCGAGATCGCACAGGGCCCTTTTACGCTTGTTGTTTGAAGCGAATGTCTCGAAGACTGCCAATACTCTATTGTCGTCGTTTGCTGGAGGGTGTTGTTCTGGGGTGTCCATGATAAGGATGTCCTCACCGCTATTGGCCACCTGCCGAAGTATCCAACATGCTCTAAGGCTGTGGGTTGCCACGGTATCCGGCGTCGTGTGTATTTTACATGGGCCATTGAGCCATCCCTCCAGAACGGTGTCGTGCAACATAATAGGTTTATGTTTTTTGACTGTTTGGCTGGGCGTGCTACAGGGGCGCGTCCTTTTTGCCTGTAGGGGAGCCGGGATGGTTCCCAGCAAGCTGCCTGAGTTTTCCAGGCGCTTTCCATCGCGCTGTACTTTTGTACAGTAGTTGCTAGGTCAGCGAACTTTGGTATGCGACGGCGATTGATGGCGTTAAGGATACCTTCGTCCGCGCAGTTGTTGGAGAATGCTGCTATCGCGTCTTCGTCGCGAGAGTCTTTTACCTTGTTTTTAGCAAGGAGGAATCTGGCCCAGAAGTGGTGGGCCGTTTCCTGAGACTGTTGTTTGATGCTCCTGAGAGCGTCTATGTCCGGGTGGGTGGGTGGAATAGAATCCAAACCCTGACCCGGTTTTGGATCCGGAGTTTGGAGGTCTACCGGGCCGGACAGTTCGGGCTCCGGTTTATCGGCCGATTTTTAGGCTCATTATCCGACTTTATGTTCGGAGGAGGAGACATGCTTTTCTGCCAGAAAATATCCGGCTCTTCGAGATCGGTGATCCGAACATAGTTCGTCTTCAATATAGCGGAAGGGTTGCTCTGCTCCTCGACTACCACTATCTGATGGGTGATCGGTGGAGTTTTAATTTCTCTCTGGTCGGGTTTAAGCCCGACCCGATCGTAGTCTGTAGCGACACCCAAGGCGGCCATGCAATCCAGGAGTTCGTTCAACGACGACAACTCCATTGGATCCATGCGGGCGGAGTATTCGGGATCAATGCGGAGGCGATTTCGATGACTTGAGAGGTCATCGTCGGCTTAAGGGCCGAACCGGCGGTCATGACAAAGCCGCCGAGCCGGAGGGTCTGGCCTGGGGCCAGGGCTCACTAGTAGAAAAGAGGGCTTTGGTTCAGGCCGGGTCAGCCCATTAGTCCGGGTTCAGTCCAGAACTGGGACGAATGGGGGCACTGGTCCCGGTTCGTGAGGCCAGGGGCCTGCCGGGCCTCGTGGGGGCATTGGTCCCGGTTCGTCTGGCCCCTTTGGTCCCGGTTGGTGGGACAAACCGGGACCAATGGGCCTCGCTCCTGGCCCACCACCATTGGTCCCGGTTGGTGGCTTGAACCGGGACCACAGGCTGCCCTTTAGTCCCGGTTCATGCCATGAACCGGGACCAATGAGGTGCCTGTATATACCCCTCGCCTGCGAGCAGAGCACTCCAGTGCTCTGTTTTTCTCTGGCCGGTGAGGGGAGGGCTTTCTGGTGCTCTAGCTCACCTCCTATGCACATGAGGTGTTCGATGAAATGCCCGATCAACACTAGTTAAGCTTTCTCCTCTCGAAGCTCGACCTCAAAGCTCCATTTTCCTCGAGATTTGTCTAGGTTTAGCGGCCCGTCACGTCCCATTCCCGTCTTCACCGCCGTCGATCGCCCGCGCCGATCTCACTACCGGCACCACCGTGGTGAGCCTCTTGTTCTTATCTTCTTACTGAAAGAAAAAAATTCTTACTTTAGATAGATACTTGTCTAATTTTCTTACTATTTTATTGCTTGTTATTATATAGTGCGATGGTTTTGGTATCCGCCCCCGTCGGCCCTCGTCCTGTCTATGATTCGGATGTGGTATATATTATCTTTATAACTATTGGTTCATTTATTGTTTATGAAAATTATGCCGACCAATGTGACATAGATTTTATTTATCTAGGAGGTATGTAAACCGAAAATTCCAACCGACCCTATTGTCGAGAGGTTAAATTTAGTTGAAGAAGAAAACAATTTCTTGAAGGAAAAAATAAAAAAATGAGGAGGAGAAGATGATATTGGAGTTGCATGTTGCGGATGTCGTCGATGATCACAAGATCAAGATGGATGCAATGCGCTTGAAGATTAGAAAGATTAGAAAATATGCCATTCATACCGAGGCTTGGTATCATTATGTCGTTGGATGAATTGTTACCTTGGTTGCGATTATGATCGCATTGAAATGTTTTACATAGTTTCAATGTATGGTTTAATTAATTAGATGCTCTGGAGAGCTATATGTTGTTAGATGAGAACTATGTATGTACTTTGGTTTTAATGTGATGATGAACTTCTATTAATTTGGTCACTTAATTATCTATTCATGATGTTCTGTAATGGTTTTTGACACACTTAATTATATATAATGCACGCAGATGAACCGGCAATGGATGTACGGTGACGGACAGACCTCCGAGTACATTAAGGGCGTGCATGATTTTCTCGAAGTGGCTGAGGCAAACAAGCAGAATGGTTTTATGTGTTGTCCATGCCCTAAATGTGGGAATACGAAGTCTTACTCTGACCGGAAAATCCTTCACACCCACCTGCTTTACAAGGGTTTCATGCCACACTATAATGTTTGGACGAGGCACGGAGAAATAGGGGTTATGATGGAAGACGACAAAGAAGAAGAGGACGATGACAACTATGTGCCCCCTGAATACGGTGATGCTGCAACAGGGGAAGCTGCTGAAGATAAGAGGAACCAGACGATGTGCCCAATGATGCTGCAACGGGGGAAGCTGCTGAAGATCAAGAGGAACCAGTGCCCGATGATGATGAGCTCCGCCGGGTCATTGTTGATGCAAGGACGCAATGCGAAAGTCAAAAGGCGAAGCTGAAGTTCGATCGCATGTTAGAGGATCACAAAAAAGGGTTGTACCCCAATTGCGAAGATGGCAACACAAAGCTCGGTACCGTACTGGAATTGCTGTAGTGGAAGGCAGAGAATGCTGTGCCTGACAAAGGATTTGAGAAGCTATTGAAAATATTGAAGAAGAAGCTTCCAAAGGATAACGAATTGCCCGGCAGTACATACGCAGCAAAGAAGGTCGTATGCCCTCTAGGATTGGAGGTGCAGAAGATACATGCATGCCCTAATGACTGCATCCTCTACCGCGATGTGTACAAGGATCTCAACGCATGCCCGGTATGCGGTGCACTGCGGTATAAGATCAGACGAGATGACCCTGGTGATGTTGACGGCGAGCCCCCCAGGAAGAGCGTTCCTGCGAAGATGATGTGGTATGCTCCTATAATACCACGGTTGAAACGTCTGTTCAGAAACGAAGAGCATGCCAAGTTGATGCGATGGCACAGTGAGGACCGTAAGAAAGACGGGAAGTTGAGAGCACCCGCTGACGGGTTGCAGTGGAGAAAAATCGAGAGAAAGTACTGGGCTGAGTTTGCAGCTGACCCAAGGAACGTATGGTTTGGTTTAAGCGCGGATGGCATTAATCCTTTCGGGGAGCAGAGCCGCAATCATAGCACCTGGCCCGTGACTCTATGTATGTATAACCTTCCTCCTTGGATGTGCATGAAGCGGAAGTTCATTATGATGCCAGTTCTCATCCAAGGCCCTAAGCAACCCGGCAAGAACATTGATGTGTACCTAAGGCCATTAGTTGAAGAACTTTTACAGCTGTGGAATGGAAACGGTGTACGTATGTGGGATGAGCACAAACAGGAGGAATTTAACCTGCACGCGTTGCTGTTTGTAACCATCAACGATTGGCCCGCTCTCAGTAACCTTTTAGGACAGACGAACAAGGGATACCACGCATGCACGCACTGTTTAGATGACACTGAAAGTATATACCTGGACAAATGCAGGAAGAATGTGTACCTAGGCCATCGTTGATTTCTTCCGACCAACCATCAATGTCGAAAGAAAGGCAAGCATTTCAAAGGCGAGGCAGATCACCGGAAGAAGCTCGCCATGCGTACCGGTGATCACGTACTTGCTATGGTCAATGATTTACACGTAATCTTTGGAAAGGGTCCCGGCGGACTAGCTGTTCCGAATGACGCTGAGGGACACGCACCCATGTGGAAGAAGAAATCTTTATTTTGGGACCTACCCTACTGGAAAGACCTAGAGGTCTGCTCTTCAATCGACGCGATGCACCTGACGAAGAACCTTTGCGTGAACCTGCTAGGCTTCTTGGGCGTGTATGGGAAGACAAAAGATACACCTGAGGCACGGGAGGACCTGCAACGTTTGCACGAAAAAGACGGCATGCCTCCGAAGCAGTATGAAGGTCCTGCCAGCTACGCTCTTACGAAAGAAGAGAAAGAAATCTTCTTTGAATGCCTGCTCAGTATGAAGGTCCCGACTGGCTTCTCGTCGAATATAAAGGGAATAATAAATATGCCAGAGAAAAAGTTCTAGAACCTAAAGTCTCATGACTGCCACGTGATTATGACGCAACTGCTTCCGGTTGCATTGAGGGGGCTTCTACCGGAAAACGTCCGATTAGCCATTGTGAAGCTATGTGCATTCCTCAATGCAATCTCTCAGAAGGTGATCGATCCAGAAATCATACCAAGGCTAAGGAGTGATGTGGTGCAATGTCTTGTCAGTTTCGAGCTAGTGTTCCCACCATCCTTCTTCAATATCATGACGCACATCCTAGTTCATCTAGTCGACGAGATTGTCATTCTGGGGCCCGTATTTCTACACAATATGTTCCCCTTTGAGAGGTTCATGGGAGTCCTAAAGAAATATGTCCGTAACCGCGCTAGGCCAGAAGGAAGCATCTCCATGGGCCATCAAACAGAGGATGTCATTGGGTTTTGTGTTGACTTCATTCCTGGCCTTAAGAAGATAGATCTCCCTAAATCGTGGTATGAGGGGAGACTGACTGGAAAAGGCACGCTAGCAGCGGACTCAATAATTTGCAGGGACGGGCATTCTTGGTCTCAAGCACACTACACAGTTCTACAGAACTCTACCTTGGTGACCCCGTATGTCGATGAACACAGTGTGACGGCTGGATTACATGTGAACACATCAGGACTTTCAGCAGTTGGTTGGAAACACGTCTGAGAGGTGACAACACTGTTTGTGATGAGCTGTACTCGTTGTCCAGGGGACCATCTTTGACTGCATTGACTTACAAAGGATACGAGATAAATGGGAATACATTTTACACGATCGCCAAGATCAAAAGAGCACCAACCAAAACAGAGGTGTCCGCTTTGATGCAGCAACCGAGAGGGTAAAGGACACATATTATGGTTACATAGTGGACATATGGGAACTTGACTACGGACATGATTTTAAGGTCCCTTTGTTTAACTGCAAATGGGTCAATCTGTTAGGAGGCGGGGTACAGGTAGACCCACAGTATGGAATGACAACAGTGGATCTGAAAAATCTTGGGTACACTGACGAACCGTTCGTCCTAGCCAATGATGTGGCACAGGTTATCTATGTGAAGGACATGTCTACCAAACCAAGAAAAAGAAAAGATAAAGAAGCGAATACATCATACGATGAGCCAAAGCGCCACATAGTTCTTTCAGGAAAAAGGGACATCGTGGGAGTGGAGGGCAAGACAAACATGTCTGAAGATTATGAAAAGTTTCATGAAATTCCTCCCTTCAAAGTCAAGGCTGACCCAAGCATCCTAATAAATGATGAAGATTATCCATGGTTACGGTGCAATAAGCAAATGACACAAGCGAAGAAAAAGTGAAGACTTTCTCCCGTAACTATTATGATGATACCATGCCAACTTTGTAACAGACGAGTATGATACCATTGTCCGTTTTGTACACGAAGTTCGTCCAGTTTTTGCCGTAACCCTCTCAACTTTCTTGCACATGCTATGTGGATGAAATGATGATACCATCCCAACTTTCAACCTTTTCAGAGTTCATTTAACATGCTTTTCAATTTCAGGGTCTTATAGCTCAAACTAATCAATAAATGCATGAAAAATAAGAAATGAAGTCAGAAAGGGTTGAAAATTGATGATGTGGCTTTGAATGGTGCATTTTGAACACACAAAAAGTCAGGAGTTCAAATAAGTTTTTTTAAAAATAAAATCCCTTTGTAACAGACGAGTTTCCGTATGAAATCCTGATACTTCGAAAGAGATTGTCCGTTTTGTACACGAAGTGCATCCAGTTTTTGCCATAACCCTCTCAACTTTCTTGCACATGTTATGTGGATGAAATGATGATACCATGCCAACTTTCAACCTTTTCAGAGTTCATTTGAAATGCTTTTCAATTTTAGGGTCTTATAGCTCAAAATAATCAGTAAATGCATGAAAAATGGTGCATGAAAAGTAACAAATAAAATAAATAAGTAATTAGAAACAAAATAATATAAACTTTAATAAAATATATAAGTACAAACAAAATAAAATAAACTTTAATAATATAAATAAAATTTATGAAACTAAAATTATCAAAGTATTTTCTGTTCAAAACATTATAAGCAACCTCTAGTATTATTGAAACTAAAATTATATAAAATTGATGCAACTAAAATTATCGAAGTATTTTCTGTTCAAAATCATTGAAAGCAAAAAGAATTTTCATAAAGAAATTTTTTTGTTAGAAACTTTAATAGCAAAAAGAATTATCATAAAGTAAAATAAATAAGTAATTAGAAACAAAATAAAATAAAATAAATAAGTTTTTTGTTGTAAGTAGAAACAAAACAAAATAAAGAAAGCAAAAAAGAAAACAAAAAGACAGGCAAAAGATAAAAAATATGCCACCTACTGGGCCACCACGGCCTGAATATGACTAGAAACCCATCGATGGGCCAGGATTCAGGCCCGCAGAAGGCCCAGTAGGCCCATCAGGCATAGCAGTGACAATTAGGCCTGTAAGCCTGCAATGGAGAGGAGCTCCAGAGGGGAGCGGCAGTGGGGCTTATAAACCACTGCGCGCCCCTCTCAACTAGCGAGGTGGGACTAAACTTTCGACGCGGGTGCAGTAGCACAAGGCCTTTGGTCCCGGTTGGTG
>NC_057814.1:108373614-108378368 GCF_018294505.1 Triticum aestivum | reverse complement strand
CGCCACCACGTTCGGTCCGGCCACCGGCCTTCCTCTCTGTTTTTTCATATATATGATATTTTTTCATATTTTTTGTTCATATATATGATGATTTGTTTTTTTGCATTTTTATAAAAATGTATATATGTATGAATGTTCTCTGTGCATATAAAAGTTAGATTTTTAGTACATTTGGGTACATTTTAGGTTAGTTTTATCTATATATGTTCTCTGATTTAGTACATTTTAGGTTAGTTTCATTTTTAGAAAAGTTTTATATATTTAGGAAAAGAAGGAAGAGAAGGAAGAAGGAAGAAGAAGAAAAAGTTTTATATATGCAAAACTTACATTTTTAGAGAAGTATTATATATCTAGCTAGGAAGATAATGAAGAAGAAGAAAAAGAAGGAGAGGAAAAAGGAAAATAAGAAGAAGAAAAAAGAAGAAAAAGAAGAGGAGAAGAAGAAAGGAATAGAGGAGAAGAAGAGAAAATAGAATAACTTCCAAACCCGGAATAAGCTAGGTCTACGTTTGCACTAATATATCCACCTGATATCATGTTTGTGTAATAATTGCCATGTTGTAATATTTACAGAAACAATGGAGCACGGACGAGACGAAGAAGCAGAAGAGGTGTTGGGGGACATAATCTTAGCCGGAGGTGATGTCTTGTCGTATCTTAATGACAATGATGGTATGGAAGAACAGGGTGAAGAAGCAGGCTACGGTGATCGAAGAGTGGAGGAGGAAAGACATGATTATGATGGCTCCGGTGACCCAATGTCGGTGCAAGAAGGAGCCCGTGGTGACGGCTCCGGTGACCGAACAGAGTCCGGCCAGGTAAATATATTAGTTAAGCCTGTGCTGACTAGCTAATTGATGCATTCATTGTTTTGGTATGTACACATATTAATTAACTCTCGTCTTTCTTCTTTTTTCTAGCCCCCCGGATCGAGCACAACTTCGGTAAAGAGACGAGGCCCGAAGAGAAAGTTGCGCTCAGATGAAAGGTTTGAGATCACAGCAATCGCGCGCGACGGCCAACCGATTGAACCCATCCGGACAAAGGAAGCATTTACTGCTCAGTGCGGGGTTCTTGTTAGGGACAAGATCCCGATCAGCATCCACCAATGGTATAAGCCTAAGAAGGAAGACCCTGAGGTGTCTTATGTCAATGATATGCAGAAAGATGATCTTTGGACTGAGCTGAAGGCAAATTTCACCCTACCGCCAGAGGAGGATCCGGAGAAGCCAGTTAAAGAGCAATTAATCAAGTCTCATGCTCTTAAGAAGATGGCAGACCTATTCAGGAGGTGGAAAAATGAGCTGAAAACGTTTGTCGACAAAGAAGAGACACCAGAATTCACCGGCAAATATGAGAAGATCAGAGATCACTGGCCCACATTTGTGGCCCACAAGACATCGGAAAAGAGTAAGAAGTTGTCAGCGACAAACAAGAAAAATGCTGCGAAGAAGAAGCTTCACCATCGCACGGGGTCAGGTGGCTACCTCAAAGCCCGGCCTAAGTGGGCCAAGGCTGAGAATGGTCTGCTTGATAAAGGGATCGAACAAGAGACAATGAACTGGCCAGACCGTTGCCGGACTTGGTTCTTCGGGGCTGGCGGAACCTTGGACCCTGTATCAGGGAAGTGCGTTTGGACGGACGAGCTTTTGAGAATACCAGTCAAGAGGATTCAGCACTATATCGATGCAGCGCAGCAAGGGATGTTCGTTCCAGACAGAGAGAACGCCGAGCTCACAATGGCCCTCGGGAATCCTGAGCACCCTGGAGGGACACGAGGCACGCCAGGCTCCGTTCCGTGGAAGGCTGGTTTTCCGGACGTAGGCAGTTACAAATGCCAGGAAAGGAGGAAAAAGTGGAGCAGACCCAAATTCAGAAGCTGCACGAAAGGGTTCAAGCGCTAGAGGAACGAGACGTAGCTCGCAGCAAGCGGCCTGCCGAAACTACCCCCGAAGCTACCCCGCCATCTCAGCGGAGAAGCAGCGTGGCTTCCACCGAGCTGCTTCAGCCGGAGCATGTCTTGATGGCTCCTGCTAGCTACCCCGTGGATGCTATCACGGAGTCTCAACATTGCCACCTTATGATGCAATGGCAGAACTTCAAAGTCAAGGCGGCTGTCAGCTCTGTTCGACCTCCTGAACCCGGCGCAACTTTTCACTGTCGTCCGATTCCAGAAGGATATGCTAGGGTGATGGTGGACGAAATAACGGAGGGATTTCAGGACCTCCAGCTTGACCACCCTACCGGTGAAGGGGAGACTCGGCTGGGTTCTGCTCTGAAGACTCCATGCCTATGGCGGGAGGAGCTCATCAACCTTCCGAACTGGACACCTCCGCCTCCTCCTCCTCCTCCGGCGAGTAAGGGCACTCCGCATCCTCTTCCGCCTCCTCCTCCGGCGAGTGATCAGGGCACCCAGCCTCCTTCTCCGGCGCGTGGCGGCACTGCGCCTCCTTCTCCGCCTGCGCCGGCGCGCCCGAGCAGCCAGCCTCCTCCTTCTCCGCCTCGTCAGCAAGGGCGGAAGAGACCCGCTGCCACTCAGGCTGCTCCGGCGCGTCGTAGTCCTTCTCCTCCGCCTCGTAAGAAAGGAAAGAAGACAGCTGCAGCCGCTCCGTTTGCTCTGCCGGCGTCTAGCAGTACAGCCAGAGGCGGGAGGCAATACAGATTCGGTCCTTCTCTGAAGACTCCAGAGAAGTTACCATACGATAGGACCGAGGAGGAAACCACGAAGATCGTGCGAGCCGAAGTGAGGAACTTATTTTTCAAGGGGTGAAAGCAAAGAAACATCCACCTTCGGAGGAAAAGGTAGATCCGGTGAAAACGAAGCGCTGCCCTGACAAAACCACCAAAGTCTCCGCCGAAAGGCAACTATGAGCGCATTGTTGCAAAGACATTTGTCGAAGCGGAGCGGTCGGGAAGTACTGTCAGTGATCAAAGGTTAAAAGAACGACGAGCTAGGAAAAAATTTCCCAGCTCGGAGAACAAGCGAACCAATCGTGCCCCCCGCTCAAGGTGTTTAGCGACATCGTCGCTAATGCTCAGAGGATGGTGCCCGGTTATAGCAATCTTGGAGATTACCTGCCTGACGATGTACATTATGATTTCTTGGAGGTGGACGAACACAAATACCATTACGGGAAGCCTCTCGTCAAAGATGAAAGATCTCTAACAACGATGATGCGAAGATTACATGATTGGTACATGAAAACCTGCAGAGAGTCTAGGGGGAGGAATACTTTGACGCTGAGAGTTAAAGAGGAGCATGACCTCGTTGGAATTGAAATGTTGAATGTTCCATTTGAGGAGTTCTTCCAGTTTTTCAATCAAAAGGCCCTCAATAAATCAACGATCACTTGCTACTGTCTGTAAGTAGTACTACTTCTATCATTAAGTCTCTCTATATAGGTCAGCTCTTTCTTTGCATGTATTTATAATTATCCTTACTATATTATGCAGATTGAAGATGGCCGAATTGAAAACAGACAAATCGGTAATATTGGATTCATTAACACAAATCTCATAGATGCAACTGAGGTTAAATATCATGCCAAAAATACCGAGGCCAACTTGCTACGATCGTTGGTAATAAATAAAAACAAAGATATAATACTCTTTCCTTACAACTTCAAGTGAGTGTTACTGTCTTGTGCATATTTGGTTTCCCTTATTAGTCCAGGTTATAGTAATGTAATTGATGACTTATGCATGCGTGCGCAGCTTCCACTATATTCTCCTAGAGATTAAGCTTGAGCAAGGACTAGTAACCGTCTTAAACTCGAGACAAAAAGATCCCCAGGACTATGCGGACATGACTCAAATGCTCGAGAAGTAAGTTAAATCGA
Organism: Triticum aestivum; assembly: GCF_018294505.1. NCBI lineage: Eukaryota > Viridiplantae > Streptophyta > Magnoliopsida > Poales > Poaceae > Triticum > Triticum aestivum. The sequence goes on along the minus strand of NC_057814.1, from coordinate 108,374,529 downwards.
TCATTATCCACCATATCAGCAACTTTGTTCATTTCCTGATATCAAGTAATTGTTTTCTTTGTCTGGCAGGGTTTGGAGAAAATTCACCAAAAAAGCTCCGGGACTGCCGAAGAAGCTGCAATTTAGACACCCGAAAGTAAGTACTATAGTAGCATGTTCCGCGCATCTCCTAGTGATTCAAGCGCTAGTTTAATCAATACCATTTAGCATGCTTGCTTATCAGTTTGATTGACCTCTATTTCTTGTAAAGTGGTTGTGGCAGGAACCCGGGAATAATTACTGTAGATACTATGTTTGCGAGTCCATCCGCTACACGACCTGTGAGCGGGGCTACTCTGACAAACAATGTGAAGTGCGTAAGCAATAATATTCACAATTTTATTTTATTACCATCATTTGTGTTGAGTTTCATTTATTCATATATATATGTATTGACCCCTTCTTCAAATTAGATCTTTCGGATGCGGGATGAACTCCTACCACCAGATCGTATGCGAGCAATTCAAGAGGAATTGGCGACATTCTTCCTTGACCACGTGATCGCTGAAAACGGAGAATACTATGTGGACCCTGTGTACATATATAATTAGGAGATTATATTGTAAGAGATAATTATTGTATATATGTAGCCGGTAGTGTCGGATAGATATACGAGAACTTGTTGTTCGACCAATCTCTCGGAGAAGGAGAGGTGGTCGATATCACTTCTCTCTGTATGCATATATATGTTCATGACGATCTTCTGTTTCCTTCATTTGCTTACTAGCTAGCGTGTCTAGTCCTCTCTATACGTATATAGTACGTAGCGTCGACCAAGCACGGAGATAAGAGAGGACACTTCTCTCTATTAATTAGCTAGCTAACACAATATATGAAACACCTAAATTAACCCCCCAAAACCCCCAACCCCCCCCC
>NC_057814.1:108367136-108373604 GCF_018294505.1 Triticum aestivum | reverse complement strand
GGATGCCTATTGGTCCCGGTTAGTGCCACCAACCGGGACCAAAGGCCTTCCTGCCTGGGCTCGCCGCACCGGCCACGTGGAGGCCCATATGTCCCGGTTCGTGTAAGAACCGGGACTAAAGGGCTAGGGCATTAGTAACGACCCTTTAGTTCCGGTTCAACAACCGGGACAAAAGACCCTTACCAACCGGGACAGATGACCCTTTTTCTACTAGTGCCTTGTTTTCGACACATGTCTACATTTTCTGTACATATTGTACATTTTTCGTATACACCAGGATAATTTTGGTATGCACATTTAACATTTTGTAAAATATATCTTTTGATGTCTATCTTTTTCATACACATTGTACATTTATATGATTGATTTTTCTAAATACATTTTTTATTTTTTAATACGTGTTAAATATTGTTTAAATACATGTTAAAACAAACGGTAAACTATGACAACATTTTGCTATGTTGTATAAACATTTTTTTTAAACATTCACAAACGTATTTTGAAACATGTGAACATATTTTAAGGGTCGTGCTACGCGTCGGCCGGCGGATCTTTTTAAAAGATCCGCCGGTCTATGAGCTGTGCGATCGGAAGCAATCTCCCGTCAAGCGTCGTTGTCACTTTTGCAACAAAAAACGTGTTACGAAACTCTTTGCCAACACATGTCTTGTTGCGGAAATATTTGTAACGAAGGTTGTGGTGCAGATTTTTTTTTTGCAACAACGTTCTTATTGCAGAGTTTTTTTGAGATTTTTTTTAAACATATCTCTTGTTGCAAGTTTTTCGCAACAACTGTCTTGTTGCAGAAAGTCTGCGTGTTTCATTGCTTGCGGTCATGGCCTCTTGCTGAAGCTCGGTCTTGTTGGGGAAGGGGGGAGGGGTGTTACGTATGCAATGATGGTGGTGGTGGAGGCGATGCAGCATGGGGTCGGAGCGGCATAGCTGCGCAACGACGGCTGGAGCAGAGCTCTAACGTGCGTGCTCGAGCAGAGCTCTAACATGGCCACAGGGAGATGGGGAGAGGTGACCTTGTCGAGGCGCTTGCGGGCAGCCTCGTCCGCGTGCTGTCAGCTTGACAGGGAGCTCGGGAGAGCAGGAGAGGATCCAGATCCAGATCCCGCGATACATCATTTGTTGCGGTGGAGGGACTGCAACAACAGCTCAGTTATGAAAACTAGTCTAGGTAATACATTCCTCCAGAGCCATCATATTAAAATCCGATCTAATGGCCACAAAGCCGATGGGCGTATATGTTGTTATTGGTCGAGTGATGTGAATCATTTCCCATATTTTAATATGTAACATACTTATTTTGAATGGTATGAATTTTATTTTCAATCACACAGAAAAATTACATTGTATAACATTTGAGAGACATCTTGTCATTTTTTTGAAACCTTTATTTTTTTAAATGTCACCAACATGTTTTTAAAATGATGTCAGGATTGTTTAAAATTACATTAAGAAACATTTTACACTGTGATAATATTTTAAAAAATATGCGATGAATGATTTAAAAAAGATAAGTAAAATAATGTTGCAATATGTGTATTCAATTATTTTCGGTATACTTTTTTTAGAATCATTTTCGGTAATGCAAAGAAAAGAAAAAAAACTAGACAAACAAAGCGAACGAAAAAGTTGTAGCAACTAACGGGCCGGCGAGAGGGACATACCCGCAGCACGAGTCCATGGGGATCCCAAAGGTTGGGCCCGCGGCTTCGTCCCCTTCGGCCGAGACAGACGAGTCGACGCGCCACCGTCGCCGCCTCCGCCTCCGCGTCGCCGCCTCATCCCCGTCTCCGGCGGCTTCCCGTAGGTAATTTCGCGCCACCTCCTCCGCTGTCCCCCCTCATCTCTCCTCTAGTTCTAGGGTTCGCACCATTACCGCTGAGCTCCGCCACGGTCGAAGCCCTAGCATCTTGATTTGCCTATATGCGACGGCGCGCCCTTGCTCCCCCGGCCATGTGTTCCTCCATCCATCTAGGGTCCAGACCTCCGTCCGCATCGCCCTCCCCGGCGAGGTCCGAGGGCACCACGGCCGTGGCCAAGTTCACCTCACCTTAGTCTTTGTCGTCTGTAGAAATGTATGTAGCTGCTTATTATCTGCAAGTCGTTGAAATACTAGTGCTGAATGGAAATCGCTGAATGATTGCCAGAATTGAGTTTGTGATGCTCTTGGTAAACTGATACTTCCAAAATAATGATCCATTTCTGACGATATAGCTGTTACTAATATCTGCCATACGATTGTGATTTTTCTTTAATGCAAGAATCTACGTTGATGATCCAGCTGCAGTAGGTTGAGTTTCTGCGTTAGGTGCATTTCTGCTGCTAACTTTACTGCCTGCCGTCACTGCCACTGTGAACATTGCCGCTGTGGTGATCATTACCATGCCATAAAGTTGCATTTTTTAGGCCTTAGGATCGAAGCAACTCTCGAGCTGTCATCGCCAGCATTGGTCATATATAGGTTTACAAGGTACCTGGCACAACTCTCGAGCACCACCTTGGGCATTCTTTGGTCAAGCGCCATACAGCAGACACCATCCCTAACTGCATTAGCTTCCATTACCAAGGCATTTGGAGCAGCATTTTGCATGATTTTTCCATTCGTATCCCTCATAAGACACCCTGTAGTACCCTCAAGGGCATCATGATGGAAGCCATCATCAACATTAATTTTCATGAAGCAGTGTTTTTGGCTTCCAATACTTCAATGTGTTTTTGGCTTCTCACCCTGCCCAACACCCGAATCTAACCTTCCACAGATCAAAAGCAGTGTCAACTGCACACTGAGCACTAGATTTAATAGGTTTCTTCTTCACACCATGTTTTCTAGAGTTCCTTGCATTCCACATACAGTCCACATACCACACAGGAGAAAGCAAGAGCCATGGTCGATTTAGCTTTGGTGGTCAACCGCCCAAGACTCATGATGCATTATAGGGAGTTTAACATCAGTCAAATCCCTAAAAGTGCTCCAGAGCAGAACATCTTACAGCATGGAACACAGTCTCATCCTCCAATTACTTTGAATTTCACGGCATGCATGGAACAAACTGATTAATGACACGCCACCAGAAGCATTTAACTTACGGGGCCACAAGAAACATAACAGTATGCTACTCCCCCTGTCCCATAATATAAGAGTGTTATGGGACGGAGGGAGTACCTTCTAGGACATGCCGATTACTCTCCTTTTTATTTGACAAAGGCAGCTGCTGAATTCTGTAAGCTGAACTAGCTGAGTATTGCTTGTACAATGACCTCTGCTATGCTTATATAAGTTATTTGAGATGGAGTAATATCGACTAACCGATGCTGTTTCCTTTTGCAAGATCAAGTGAATGATGGAGGCTGATCTCAAGGCCCAGGCGACCACCGCGATGGGTTTGCTGCATGGCATCTCCCATGCGAGTTTGCCTCTTGAGTTCATCGACTCAGCTCTGCGCACCATCCAGGAAACCGACTCTGCCATCAGGCCGCGGGTCCAGCCAGATAATGCTGCGCAACGGCTCACCTCCAGTCACTCTCTGGCCTTTGCGACTCGCGAGGTAGCCGAGCTGGAGCTGTCGGTGGAGGCAGCTATCACCGTCGTCTCCCGCTGGCTTGATTCCAAGGTGGATGGACTGCAGGGGCTGCCCGCCAACACGTGGAGAGTCCAATCAGATGAGTTGGTCGCTGCCGTGGCCAATGCCGGTGAGATGCTTGAGGCAGCTGCAATGAATTGGTACTATGCATCTGGTGTCCTTGATGTAATCGTCACTTGCTGGTTCAACCACATTCCTCTCAACATTCGCGAGGTTTGGGTGCAGGATGCGAGGACATCGCTCGCCTCCGCCCGTGATCATCTGAATGATGCGCGCGCCAGCGTCAGCAAGGCATGCGCCGCTGCCGCCAGAGCCCGTGATGCTGGGAAGATTATCCTTGACTTCCTGTAGTATCAAGGCTAGCATCTTTTTATGGCTTCCTGTAGTATGAAGACTAGCATCTTTTATGGTTCGCGCTGATGTTTATCCTTGACTCCCTGTAGTATCAAGAGTAGCATCTTTTATGGTTGCCGCTGCTGTTTATGACTCGTATCTTTTTGGATAAGAATTTGCATTCGTAGCTGTATACGTACTAGTATATGTTTGGTCATGTGGGAGTTGGAAACTAAAGTGTATGGCATTGATATATATTATCAATAGTACTTCCTCCGTTTCTAAATATAAGCTTTTTTTAGAGATTTCATCGGTACCGTAGGTAAACGCTGTTGTTGTACGCGCTGCGGACTCTCTGGCTAGACTATAATTTGCGCCACTAGTGCACTGACTGAACGTTGCTGCTCCAGGTTGTGGAAAACCCTAGCATTGCACTGCTTCCACGGGCTCCACGCTCTTAAGATGAACAGCCGTCTGGCTCTAATCCACCAATCTTCAAGACAGTCCTCTGACGATCAGGATGTCGAATGCCATGAGACACTTATGCCAAGTTTCATGAGCATAAACACACCGGATAAGGATGTGGTCCATCGTATCCTCTTCGTGACAACAAGTGAAGTTTGGTCTTGCAGGGCATGCCGGCGGTCACAGGTCTAGAGTCTACATTGCAGCGCCAACCAAGCAAAAAACTCGCATTTAAGCGGAGCCCAACATCTCTAGATCGTAGACGCAGTAGGGAAACGTGTCATGCCCTGACATAGCATTCTGTATGTGAAACTCGCCGTACACTCCAGAGGATGCCCATGGCCACCAGAACGCATCCGGGACAGCCATGTTCAGAGAGATGTGACTAACTATGAGCGGGGCTACTCTGACGAACAATATGAAATGCGTAAGCAATAATATTCACAATTTTATTTTATTACCATCATTTGTGTTGAGTTTCATTTATTCATATATATATGTATTGACCCCTTCTTCAAATTAGATATTGATGCGGGGTGAACTCCTACCACTAGATCGTATGCGAGCAATTCAAGAGGAATTGGCGGCATTCTTCCTTGACCACGTGATTGCTGAAAACGGAGAATACTATGTGGACCCTGTGTACATATATAATTAGGAGATTATATTGTAAGAGATAATTATTGTATATATGTAGCCGGTAGTGTCGGATAGATATACGAGAACTTGTTGTTCGACCAATCTCTCGGAGAAGGAGAGGTGGTCGATATCACTTCTCTCTGTATGCATATATATGTTCATGACGATCTTCTGTTTCCTTCATTTGCTTACTAGCTAGCGTGTCTAGTCCTCTCTATACGTATATAGTACGTAGCGTCGACCAAGCACGGAGATAAGAGAGGAAACTTCTCTCTATTAACTAGCTAGCTAACACAATATATGAAACACCTAAATTAACCCCCCAAAACCCCATACCCCCCCCCCTTCAAAAAAAACAAAAACCCCAGCCCCTGAAATGCTGACGCGTGGATGCCTATTGGTCCCGGTTAGTGGCACCAACCGGGACCAAAGGCCCTGCTACCTGGGCTCGCCGCACCGGCCACGTGGAGGCCCATCTGTCCCGGTTCGTGTAAGAACAGGGACTAAAGGGCTAGGGCATTAGTAACGACCATTTAGTCCCGGTTCAACAACTGGGACAAAAGGCCCTTACCAACCGGGACAAATGACCCTTTTTCTACTAGTGGCTCCTCCGGAGATGATATTATCCTTGAGAACAAGGCGAGCCATCGACCCTCTTGGCGACGGCACGGTGGAACTCTCAATGAAAGCACCAATGTCGGTGTAAAAACTGGCGGATCTCGGGTAGGGGGTCCCAAACTGTGCGTCTAGGATCGATGGTAACAGGAGACGGGGGACACAATGTTTACCCAGGTTCGGGCCCTCTCTATGGAGGTAATACCCTACTTCCTGCTTGATTGATCTTGATGAATATGAGTGTTTACAAGAGTTGATCTACCACGAGATCATAATGGCTAAACCCTAGAAGTCTAGCCTATGAGTATATGGTAATGAATCTCCCTATCCGGACTATGCCCTCCGGTTTATATAGACACCGGAGAGATCTAGGGTTACATGGAGTCGGTTACATAGGAGGAAATCTTCATAATCGGTCGCCTAGCTTGCCCTCCACGCCAAGTAGAGTCTAATCCGGACACGGGTATAGTCTTCGGTCTTCATGTCTTCATAACCCATCAGTCCGGTCCAACAGATAAATAGACGGACGCCCGAGGACCCCTTAGTCCAGGACTCCCTCAGCGAAGTTGGAGCGGCAGCGGTGAGGTGTAGGACGGCGTGTTTGAATTGCTCGGGTACGGACGGCTCAGCCTCGGCTTCAACTACTAGCCGTGGAGGGCGTTGAAGTTGAGGTTGCGGTGGACGACGACGTCGGGGTATCGGCCCCGGCGTGATGGAGGAGGGCGGCGGTTGATGGGTGGAATGGCGTGGCGGACGGAGGACGCCGGGGTTTCGCGGCTGGTGGAGAGGTAGTTTTTGCGCCCACGGAGTACGAATGGGGAAT
>NC_057814.1:108365025-108366841 GCF_018294505.1 Triticum aestivum | reverse complement strand
GGTCGCGCTTGTTTTTGACTTTTTTGAACAGAAGATGGGACGCGCTTGTTTGGAATTTGGGGAAAGTACAAACTTTGCCCCCCCCTTAAATTTTGGACCTACTACAGGTCGGGGGTAGGATGGTAATCCCAGGTGTCCCAAATAGTGGGCGGGAGCGATTTCGGCCGCGCGCATGTGTGCTTAGGCGGCCATTGTGTATGAATGTTTTTTCAGAGGCGGTTGTGTGGCGTCTAGATGAAGCTACAAACCTACCCCGGTTTAGACCTTTGGACATCAGGCCGGTAGGTTTCACGGGTCGGAGTTATTAGAAAAGTAATTTCCTTGTACTACCAAACATTGGTCTCACACGGTTTCGGGCGAGTAGAGGCTCTTTTGGTGCTTCGTTCAAAATTTTGAAACACAAGCATTCACGTTTAGAGTACTCTTGAACTTTGAGGATTGACCTAAATAGACAACGTTAAATTTGACCTTGTATGTTTGAAAACCTCATTAAATTATCCGCTTCTTTTTGAAATTTTGACACTTGAAAATCCTATAACTACGATTATTTTGGAATGGAGGAGCTAAATTTGAATCTATTTTGTACACGACTACATATGCTATTATGTACAAAATCAGAGCAAAGATTGGTGCCCCCATAATTTGGGTATGATTAACAAATGCCATGATATCAAATTCAAATAATTGAATGGACTTCATGTTGAATTCGATTTTTTTAAACCACCTTAAGTTGAATTCAAATGTATGCTACTTCATAGGTAGCTATTTATATTGTTCATTGTGTAACTTTCGTATGTATAATGTGCTTTACACACACAACATGAACTATACTCACATTTATATTCGATTGCTAAAGTGATGCATTATCTGGAGTTCAAAATACTAACTATGTGGATCAATTGTGTCGAATAATAACATAGACATGCTCAAATTCGATAGAATCTAGATGTCTGATGGATCAATGACCGTTCCTTACGCTAATTGCAAATATCATGATCCCATCCTACTATTTGAATACAATTTATATCTTTAATCAATGTGTACAGCAGTCTTGTACGTGTAGTTTCACTCTTCATCGGTGGTCTCTCACACATGCTCACTCTCTCCCGAGGTGTCTTTCTCGCACACATGCTCTCGATATAACCCTCCCTCCCTCTCGTAACCATTTACGACTGTTTTCACTAACCTTTATCACAAGCACTCTTCCTCTCGCAAGCATACACACGGACAACCCCATCGACCCTTTCTATATACATAGACCTGCCTACGTGTCTCCTGTGCACACATTATCTTTAGGCCTGTCTCTCACGCATTGTCTCACACCTCTCTTCCTAATCAACGAGTATGATTCTAGGAGAGCATTCTGTAGGATGCCCCTTAAAGTTAGGTTGGATGAATAGTAATGTCAGAGATAATGGGGTTAGCTTAGTCCGAGAACCTAGGGTTAAAAATCCTAGCCGGCTTTGTCAGTGGAAATAGAGTCCTTCACAACTATGCTATCTTTTTCTTGTACGACTAGTCATCCATGGGTCTCCCTAAATGCGTCACGGGCTGACCAATGTGGCGCAGGACGGAACCGAACGAAGGGCCTCACCTCGACCCACCGGACCTCACGCGGTGACACACCCTCTGCCCCCACGTCTCCTTATCTTCTCACACCCACACATACCAACACAAACACCACACACAAAAAAAATATTCTCCTGGTGCCTCTATCCACTCACCCCTTGCAAATACACACTCAAGGGAATCTCTCATCGTGACGTCATATTCGTCTCTCTCTCTCTAGACCACTCTCATTTCTCGTGCTATCTCT
>NC_057814.1:108358644-108364962 GCF_018294505.1 Triticum aestivum | reverse complement strand
GCCGACCCCTCTATCGATGCCTCTCTCGAATACGTAATACACACACATACCTCTCTAGGCCCTGCCAAATGCATCAACTACACATTCACACATGTTACATCACGTACCCCATTGATCTAAAAAGTCCTCTCTTCACGTTTATTTCGCATACAACATTCCTTTTGAATAAAGTTGTGCCAAAAAATATTTTAGAATTTCTACATATATGCAACATTACAAAATTATATGGAGGAGTATGAACGCTTGCATTGCATGGTGCCCACAATGATATTTATTCCGCACTGTGAATTTGTATATTTTTATACTATATATAAAGTTAGTCATAATAAAAAGAAACGAAGAGCATCTCTCTCTCCATCACATACCCCCCCCCCTCTACGCCCCTTTCACGTACGCACACAAACTATCTCCAGGTCCTCTAAAAGTAAGCCCCCAGCACATTCATTCATGTTTCATCTTTATCTCGCGATATATACAGTGACGATCATTGTATTTGAAGCGAAAGCACGATACGTACATTGGACTTCAGAATCCACTCATTACGGTCACCATTTACGTTTTGTGGTTATTATATAGTCACGGGCTCACCGTACAACTCTGTATTTGCTCAAGACACGACTAGTTGACCAGCTAAACGCTCCATGTGGCAGCTCTAGTGTTGCATCACATTATCTCACTACCATTGGGCCCACCTATCGGCTTGTATCTACTCTACATCTACACTCTTATAAAATACTAGCAAGATGCCCATGCGTTGCACAGAACATCAAGATGCATTTGTATGAGTAGTTTATCTTGTGGGAGAAAAGGATGAACAAGGGAAGGCCTTATTTGCAAGTGTGGAGAGGGGTGTGGGTATATTTTTGTAAAATTGCCATAGTTTCCTTCCTATCCGTCAGATATAGATGGGACGGCCTATACTGCAGGATGGCAGGCACACGATCATCACCGACTATGCTTTTTATAAGATTGTAGGGATAAAATACACTTATAAAAAACAGAGTTGGTGATGATGGTGTGCCTGCCATCCTGCAATATAGGCCGTCCGATTTATATCTGACGGATAGGAAAGAAACTATGACAATTTTGCAAAAAGGTTACCCACACACCTCTCCACATTTGCAAATAACGCCTTCCCTCGTTCATCCTTTTCTCTCACAAGATAAACTAGTCATACAACTGCATCTTGATGTTACGTGCAACGCACGGGCATCTTGCTAGTAAGAATGAAAACAAACGACAAAAGAATATTGGACGGTGGTTCGAAGTCATGACCGCGGGCACAGCGGACAAGGTGGCCTTGTATTGGTATGCTGAGCCGTCTGTTTTAACACACAAGAGCTGGTGTGGTGATTATACACACACGCACGCATGCACACGAACTGCATGCACGCAACACTCACACGAACAAATGCACCCACGCACGCACGCAACACTCACACGCACACACGCACGCATGCATACACACACCAGTACACCACACGACCAACACACACTCTCACGCTCAAGTGCTCAACCTACACGTGCATGCGCACACATCAGGCCCTGACAGACACATACACTCATATATTTGTGTTTATCTGACCTTCTCCCTATGCGAACTGACAGGTGGGACCCACAAGGAACATGGTCAATTTAACTAGTCAACATGGTGCCACGCAGACTGTTTGGCCGGTCAACAGAGTGCAATCCGATGTTGAACCGTGAGCAAGTGACCGTATAATCACCGCAAAACGTATATAGTGACCATAATCAGCTTATTTGAAGTTCGGTGAACGTATTACGCTTTTTTCTCTGTAGGCCCTCCAAAACTACATCTCTACACGTTCTCGCATGTTACATCTAACAACTATGCAATACAACACTACTACTACACTCTAACACAATAAATCATATGTGTTTTTAGTTTTACTAGATACCATATTGTTACTTAATTATTCAGTTTGCATACATTAAAATTGCCTTTGAAATGTATGGCCAGTATCATATACCGCGCGGGAAAAATCCCGCCCTTTCCTGTTTAATCGGGTTTGTATCGATGGATTGTGCGAAACAGCAAAACTATAGTACTATATACAATACAAGTGCCAGTTCACTGGGCCGTCGTGTCGTGTACTCCTCCGTCGTAAGAGTGGAGCGCTTGCTTTTATAAATCTTCTAGTCCCTTTCGCCGACATGTGGGACATCAAGCTACCGGGTCCACGTGCCATACTAGAATACAGTGCAGAGCAGCCGGGGTGAAGCACCCAGTCATGGCGCCGGCGTAGTAATGAGCAATGAGGCGTCAAATCACAAAGTTGCACCTTTCCCGCAGTTAAGTTGGAGGGACGAAGTAATAATGCTAAAAAAAGAAGTTGGAGGGACGAAGCAACCATCATTTCACTCGTTGCTGAATCCGCTTCTCCCTCATCTTCTTCAAGTTAACCACGTGTTGCTTCTGCCGTTGTTCTGCCTCATGTGGGAAGCGGATCGGCTTGGTAAAGCACTGACACGTGGGACCGCATGTTAGCAAACCGCCAGGACAACGTCCTCTAAACATAAGAAACCTCCCACGCCATCTGCGCGGCAAAATCACCTCCTTTTTACTAATCTTGATTCTATAACTTTTTAGATCAATATAATTGAGATTTGTATAGATAGCACACAGGAGCAAAACCAAGTGCTACGGTTAAGGGCATCCATAATGTGTAGCCAAATGTGAAAATAGCTTTTGGCATCGTGGGAACCATTGTGGACAGTGTTGCCAAAGCCAAAAGGATGGAACCAGAGCTCCCTGATTGATTGATTGAAGGAATAGAAAAATGCAACGTCTCTCCTCTTTCTCCCGTGCTTGGACGCATGGACAGTATAGAGGACAGAGTCTACTCCCCTGTCCCTTCTATCACAAATCACAAAGCAGTGAGGCGTCAAATCACAAAGCACAGACGAAGCAACCATCATTTCACTCTTCGCTGACTCCGCTTCTCCATCGTCTTCTTCGAGAAACCATCTCACCGCACTAAGTTGGACGGACGACGCTATTGTGTACGAGTAGTACTAGTACATTTACGCGTCCTTTGGTTCAACGGACTTCCTGGATGCAAATAAGGCGGTTGTCTCAGCTTGCAGGCGGCACTTACGAACGACTTACCGTGGTCTCCCTCAATGGTGTTCTCCGTCGAACGCACTTCGCCAAACCACAACGTTCGAGATATCGTCGACGTCACCGCAATGGGGAAGGAAGTCAAATATAGTTACTACCTCCATTTTTTTGTACACAAGGACAGTATAACAAAATTACAATTTGCAAAAGGCCACTAACACTAATCAAGGAAAAATTGATGGGGTTTGCCTCGTACTAGCAACCAAGGACATTAATATCCCCTGCATGCATGCGGAAGTGAGAAGGTTGGTTTGCATGGCGCTGCATTAATCAAGCCATGAGGAGTGAGATGGTTAGCTCTTTGGGCTTTGGAGAAAAAAATACGCATTAATTGACACGTGAAACAAGGATTTGTATCGATTTATCCCGCGAAGGAAAACCCTGCCTTTCTTTTTTAACACTAGTACTCCTAGTACGTAGTACTACGTACTTATCCTGTTTGGATCTAGGCCTTGCACTGCCATACTTCGCCACACATTTTTGCCAAGCTTGCCTAAAGTTTTCAAAATGAAAAGGAGGTACACTTGCACACGGCTGTCGCGGTCGCAACGCACCCTCACACGGTCGCTCTGCACGCCGCGGTCGCACCGCACCCTCACACAGTCGCTCCTGCACGCCGCAAACCCAACCAAGGGAACGCAGCCTCACTGACATGTGTCGTCGCATGTGAACAAACCAAACTCAGCCATCCTACCGCTGACACATAATTTTCGTTCATAGAGTATGTTTATCCAACCGCATGTTGGGGAGTATCCGTACGGCCCGTGCGGTGGTCTGTTGGGGAAGAAGAAGAGGTGAGGAAGAAGGGTTAGGAGACGTAGGATATTCATCCAACCGCCTGAAATGGTAGACTGACCCAAGTCAGGCGACTTGCATAACAATATATGTTTTTACACAGCAAAAGATCCAAAAAACAACAACATAAAGAAAAACTATCACTGCTCGCGGAACGAGACGGCCTCGTCGTCTTTGGCTGCCGGCGCGAACCAGCCGTAGCTGCCGACGTGTGTCTTCGCACCATGGTTGTCCTCGGCCTCCAGCTACTCGTTCACGTGGAGCGTGCGGGCGCTCTGCACAGACGAGAGCACTGCCCAGTTCAAGTCGAGGACGTCCGGTTCCGCCTGCAGGAGGGCCTCGATGGCAGCGGCATCCGCGCGCACCGCATCGAGTCGAGCCTCCGTCGCCCGGTTCAAGTCCAGGACGTCCGGTTCCGCCTACAGGAGGGCCTCGACGAGAGTAGCATCTGTGTCGAGTTGAGCCTCTGCCGCCCAGTTCAAGTCCAGGGCGTCCGGTTCCGCCTGCAGGAGGGCCTCGATGGCAGCGGCATCCGCGCGCTCTGCCTCAAGTTGAGCCTCTGCCGCCCGGTTCACATCCACGACATCCGGTTCCGTCTGCAGGAGGGCCTCGATGGCAGCGGCATGCACGCGCTACGCATCGAGTTGAGCCTCTGCCTCCAGGTCCTCCTTTAGTATCACCAGGTTGAACCGCTGGTCCGCCTGCACCATGGGGGACTCGGACGTCGGCACGAAGTCGACGTCCATCGTCTCATACCCATCGGGGGCCTTCTGCGCCGCGTCCTCCGCCATGAACATTGGATCGGCTTCCTCCTCCTCATAGCTTGTCTCCAAAGAACTCGGGGATTGGCCCGCCGCAAAGCGAGCTTGGGAATGGAGGTCTCTAGCGTCGACCGCCGCCGCAATTTTTGCGCGGCGCTCCGGCGTCAGCATCTTGTAGTACGTGATCTTGCGGCGCACCATGGCTTTCCGGCGAACTAGGGGACGCTTGATGCGGGCTAGGGGATCGAAAGGTGGGGAAAGGGGCTGGAGATTAGGTGTGGTTTTAGGGCAGTGGCTGGCGTAGGCCGAGCAGCGAAGGTTCTGGTGTGAATAGTGGTTCCGATGACGACCGGTCAATCGGTTTTGACTGTACATCGCTCTTGTCGCGTTCGCGTTGCAGCCCGGCACGCTGGACCCTCCACGTCACTCACCAAATGGAACACGCTTCGTCTTGCGTTTTTGCTCGCTTGTGGGACCGCAGTTGAGAGCAAACCGATGTCCCTCCCCCTCCCCCGCCTGCGTCATTTTATGCGGAGTAAATAAAAACAGAGGGAGTATACTACGGATGAGGATCCCCTGACGTGGCCGAACCCATTGAGTAACTGACATGCGGGGCCTAGCAAGCATGAGGTCCGCCAGTAAGTGACCGAAAGGGGGGGTAAGGTAGGGATACGTATGTGAAAGGAGCTTCCAATGATATAATTTTCACATTATACATCTCATGTACTATTAATCTTGTCAATAGTCAAATGCGGTTTTGAAAAACGCATTAGAGCATGGTTAATAATATAGCCAGTCGATGGCTATAAGGAACTGCCATGTCATCTATAGCCATCATCTATTATATGCACTCATACAGTAGTGTGGGCTATAAGGTTGGCTATTTCCCGCAAAAAAATTATAAGGTTGGCTATTGTATTAGTACTTTTTTCCATCTCCTCTCCATCTCTTTCTTCATATTTATTGTACGTATTTAACTAGGAATGCGTATATAGCTAGGCTCTTGCATGAGAGCACACTCCCCTTACTTTTTCACATCTCTCTCCTCCACATAGGCCCTATGTAAATGGAAGGAGGGAGTACTATGAGCACTGCATACTCTAGTACAGATGTTGTCAGTACTCCACTAGTACTATTGGACAGGGAGCTTAAAAACATTACTATTGGACTGGCTATACGTGACGAAATCCTAGTAGGAAGAGCATGCACGAGAACAAGCACATTCACGTGGTTGAAAACAAATTGGAAACCATCTCGAGTACAAATCTAGGAGTACGTACGAATCTAACAATATTGATTGGGCGTTGTTGAATGTTGATACTTTTTTTATCAAAGTAGAGATACTTTGACTACACATAAAACTTATATGTAAACTAGAAAGGATAGGTGGGAGTATATTGTATGTTCAAAAACGAAACGAACATTGAATACCCTTTATATATGATTTGCGGATGCTATGATCACCGGTTCAAAATTTTGAATCCGCCTTAGGTATCACACATGCCCCCACTCGTTCTCTCTCGATTTCATCTCGGGGTCCGGAGATCGATTGAAAGAGGACTAGGGTGGGTACAATACGTTCGTTTCGCTTATGAACGTACAATATACTCCCTCTGATCC
>NC_057814.1:108343275-108358454 GCF_018294505.1 Triticum aestivum | reverse complement strand
CCTTTATCTCCTTGCGGGACACACAATTGATCTCTGAACATCAATCGATCTCGTCAACATGTGTCGGGGCATGAACCGAATGGGATGTCAATACTAAGATGCGAAGCGACACGTAGTGGAGGCAAAGTGAAACTTTAAACGAACCGTTTGTTTGTATGCATGTCAGACAAATTACAAATAAACATTGGAAATACAAGCATGGTCTAGGCCCACATGCGAATGATACTCGGCGGAATGTTCAAATGAGGCGTGCGGGATGATGGACTCGACCGGAGGGCGACATGATCAATGGAGAAGAGGGTTGGAGAGGAATGAGAAATAAGCAAACGCCACATGATTATACTTTAACGGCTCAAATAAACAATAAGTTGTCTCGCTTGGCCTACATAGTGAAAGGCCTAATGCGCAACGCGGAGCACTGACGCTCAAATATGGCCGGGAAAACAGGGAAACCGACATGTGGGGCACACCTGTCGGGACGACGTAGCGCAAACTAGTCCAATGGAGGAGCTGGCCCATGACCTCCTCGCCACCGGCAACCATTCATGTGGGTCGTGGGGGCCAACAACGTGGCGCAGCTCCAGCACCGCCTCTAGACAAGGCGACCGCGGTGAGCGACACGCTCATCGTCGCTAGACACGGTCAGTTTCAGTGTGCCGAGGGTGGCGTTAGTGCTGTGGCACGACCAACAGTATGTTTGGTTTGTGCCCAAGGTTGCCCCATCAAAGCATTGGGTAGCCAAAATTTTGGTTGAGGTTTTGGTTGCCCATGATTTGGACGATATCGGCAAGAAGAATGAACTAGAGTTGGCTAGAGTTCATTGGCATGCCAAAAAATGGCAACCATCCAAACAAAGAACAGTCTTTGGGTCATGACCAAAATTTTCGTAAGGTGCACTTTGGCCACAATCCAAACACACCCCAACACCTGGCTTGTAACAGCCTGGTTTTTGCCCTCTTCTCTTTGTCTGATTTTCAGTTGGTTTGAATTTGAAATTTGGAGTTTTGAATCTTTTCAAATGGACTTAAACACTTGGGTACCCCTTGACTTTCACCCAAGTGCCTCATTTCCCTCTCTAACTATCATTTCCTCTCTGGTTCAACTCAAAATAATATTTGGAATATTTTTCTTAAATGAAAAATATTCATTTCCCTCTCTTAAACCCTAGCCAGCTCAATGTGCTCCAAAGCAACCCCAATTTTTCTTGCCCACAAAAATCTGAGAAAATTCACAAATATTCTTTGAACCCTAGGGCACCTTCTTGAGCAAAAATATTTCATCACTTTTTGGAATATTTTTCCTACAGAAAATATTTTCTTTTCTGGACAGAAATGGTGGTTTCTACAACAACTACCATTTTACTTGCTCCATTGTGGCTGGTTCTTCTTGTGCATCATCACCTTAGTAGATGATTGCTAACCTCCAAAGCCCAGCCCTCAACTCCCAGTAGTTTGACCACAGTAAGATCTCAAATTACTGTCCAGAAACTTACCAGGCGGTTGAAATCTATTCTACTGCGCCTGCGATCAAACCCAAGTGTGGTAAACTCTAAAACTACCACGAACAACAAGCCAGACATGAAGTTTGGGCTTAGGTTGGCCTGAGGTCAGAGTTCACGCGGTGACCACGCGTGTGCATGATGCCAACCTGCATGTCGTCGCGCTCTGAGTGCCGCCGAGCGCTCTGTTGCGCGCGTGCTCGCTACCCCGACTGCCTAAGCTTGCCAAACTTCACCACAATCTTCGTCCAAACCCCCTTAACTCCCTCCTGGCGCTCGCCGACGCCAGAGCTCGCCACAACGAGCACGGGCGCGGTCCGACCAACGTAACAGTGCGTGGCACACTGTGCTCGTCGTCACCACCGTGCCCCTGTGCTCGTTCCCGCTCGCCCACAGTTCCCGCGTGAGTTGCATCGCCTTCTCCCCCTCTCACTGACGCCGCTCGTCACCGGGCGCCGTGTCTAGGTGTCCACCGGTGGAGCCCGATCCCCCTCGACGCTCGGCTATAAATGGAGCCCTCCCGAGCCTCCTCGAGCACCATCCACACCTCCCACACACTCCTTGATCTTGTAGAAAGCTGTAGCCTGGCCGGGCAGGCCGCGGGCCGCCGTCCCCGAGCTCGAGCTCGCCGGCGATCCCCTCGGGTCGTCTCCATGGCTCCAGCCCCTCCCAGGCTCGGGCCTCCCTTCCAGGGCCTCCGCTGTGCCTCGCTGGTGCTGTTCCGCCCGGTTGGAGCCCCTAGAGTCGCCTCTGGTCGTCGTCGTCTTCCTCTCCGGCGATCTCTGCTCTCTGTCTCCGCTAGAGAGGTTGTTTCTGACGCCGTCCGACCACCCCTAGCTACTCTACGGGTATGGGCAGGTGCGCCTCCGGCCCCTCTTTCGATCCCTCCCTCTCATTCTCTCCAAGAAGCTCTCCTCGCCGGCGTGAGCTCCGGCGACGCCGCGCCGTCCTCTGTTTCCCTCTCCCCCTCCCTCTCACCTGACTAGCGGGGCCCGCTAGTGAGCCACACAGTACGCGTGCGAAGCGGTACGAGTGGTGGCGCCCCGAGGCTTTACGCCTTCGATGTCACCCCCTCCCAGTCTGTTTTTATTTAAATTCAAATTTCATTTTTTCAGAGAGCTTCAAACAGCCAAAACTCTTTAACCATAAGTCCAAATGAATTGATTCTTTTTGCATTGTGTTCTTTGTGAAGAAATCTAGCAGCTCACCAAAAATGAGATTTTTCTCTGTTGTCTAGATTTTCTGGTGAATTTCAGAAGGGTTCTTGATGTTTTCTTTTTGTGTTTATAAATATTTTCAGAAGGTGAAGCTTGTCTTGAGGATCACCAGGAGGCTTGTGAACCTCATCTGCACTAAGGCAAGCCACAACAACATTTTCATGGTGCCATTACAATATTTGTGATTTTATAACTTGAATGAATGATTTAATCCATGCATTTAAATCACTATTATATTATTTATATTCTGTCGGTTGTTTGTTTAAGTTGTCATGCTTAGTTTACAGAAAGTTTCAAGCTAACTAAGTGGATAAAGTAACTAGAAGTAAATTTGTTTATGAAGAAGTAATATAGTTATGAATATAAGTAACTATTTGAAGTTATATTTCTTGCATGAGAAAAATGATAAATTGCTAGAAAAGATTCTGTTTAAAGTGAGGTTTTATCCTAACCAGAGTAGTGTCATGAGTTGTTGATGTTTATGCTTAGTGTGGACATAGTTGACCCAGTTATTTCCACTGATATATAATGCATATGTTTGGGTTGCACTTGCATGGCATCTTATGACACCAGTTACTTTCACGTTAAGTTGAACCTGTTAATAACCCAACTTGAACATATAGTTGACCGGGTCATGGTGCCACTGAATCGAGTTTTTCCCAGTGCAACCACATTTGCCTCTATGGCAAGGCCATTATTCGGTCTGTTGTCATGCCTCTGGTCGGTGCCTCCAACGAGGGAAGGTTATGGGCGTGCGGTGCCCTGGCCCGGTAAGCAGACAAAACCTTGTGTGCCCGTTGTTGAGATTATGGTACCGTGTCCCCGTGTGGGACGTTTATGTTTTGGCCACGACGCTGGTTATTGGTGTCTTTGGTAGACACGGGGCCACCCAGGATTAGCCCGATGGGGAGTGAGTCGGAGTGGCCGAGAGAGTGCCATGGCAATGGAGGGGTTTCGTCGGAATGCCGTTGGTCCACCCGAATGGGAGTGCGAGGCCATGGGTTCCGTGGTGTGGGTAGAGTGCGCTACCTCTGCAGACTGTATTAATCTATCAATATCCGAGTCCACGGTTACGGACACGCTCGAAACTAGGTCACACCATGGGTCAACGTTTAATAAATTTTGCACACTAAGTCACGAACTTTGCACAGTTGATGATGGTGGGAAGGCCATCTGAGTGTTTGAGACCAAGTGTTGGTCGTGGCAGTGATCGCCGGAAAGATCACGAGGTAACCTGAGTTAAGACCACGAGGTTGGTATGTTTGTGATCCAAGAGCGATCACTGTTGGTAAGCCAGTATGAGGGATTTTTTTCTCACAAGAACATGATCACAACATGTTGGATATATTGTTGCATTATTAATAATTGGTTAATTATCATGATATTGTTTGTCATTATGTTTATGCTTGTTGTGAGCTTGCAAGTACATTCAATGTACTGACGTAGCGTGTCATGCCAGATTTCAGGAAAGTCTCGTTGGAAAGGAGTGCTGTTCGAGTCTAGATCGTGTCCACATCGGTGTCCCTGTGCTATGGAGTTCCGCTATGACATTGTTCCGCTGCCGCGTAGTTGTTATGATCGAGGCCCCTTTAAGTTCACTAAATAATGTACATATTGTTCAGCCGCACCGTGTGTGCCGCTTGGCCTCGCCACCTGTTGTAATATAAACTTTGGCCCGCTAGCATCAATAAAGCGGTTGTTTTCTGTACCAAGATGTTGTGTGTTGCCAGAAGACATGGTCTCTGGGCTCGCAATGCATGGTAAACCGGTTGCTCTAAGCCGGGGTGGCACAACGCTTGGTATCAGAGCCATGCTGACTGTAGGACATGCTAGACTACAACGTGTTAACTGAATGTTAGATACGAGTTTAAGTTGAGTGCCGGTAACATTTGTAGCTGGTTGTTGCATTGCATGCGTTTGTTTTATTTTTATGCTAACCTACTAATGGTTGTGAGTGTAGATGGCTCCGGTGCCGTATCCGTGTCAGTTGCAGCTGATGCCGTACACATCGCCGCATCTCCTTCGTAACGTGTGGCGACGGTTGTACCCCCTCGGTGATGATCCAGTCTATCGTGTGTACCGGGAGCGTCTAGCAGACTCAGTGTATGAGTATCACGCAGTGGTTACTCTGCGCACCAGTTCCGATTCCAACACTTACACTCGTACCTCTTGGAGCGGTTTCACTTCTACCGCTTCTCAGGCTGTCCAGTTTGCTGCATTCGAGGTCCTTGTCGAGCTTCGTTACAACGAGGTCCGGATGCAGAACCACCTAGGTTTCTACTACTATCCTTCTCTGCACGACACTGGTCGTGTCCGTTTCCCTATCATTGATCCGGAGTCTGATAGTGTTGCTAGCCACCTTGCCCATTATATCACTGCTAGCTATCTTATGATCCACGAGCTGGCTCGAGAGCTGACTCGCGCTCGTACTACTTTAGCCTCTGCTTTAGTCCCTACTAGGTCTGTCACTGCTCCATGCTCCCTGGGATTTACTCCTTATATTCCAGTCAGTTCTAGTTCTCCTATTTCACCGGTTACTCCTCCGAGTAGCTCGGGCGCCTCGACCGTGAATCCTCTCAGTGCTCCTGCTGAGTGGGTTTCACTTCTCACTACTCCTGTAGCCCCGATGGTTCACCCTATACCTGCCCCGGAGGGAGAGCCCTCGAGGCAGCGTCGTCGTGTTACCTTTAACCCGGAGGTTTCCGTTAACGTCGTCAGTTCAGGATCCAAGTCCGCTTCAGGAGAAGACCCAGCAGCACCAGCAGAGCAGTAGAGCTTCCGAGTATTCACAGTCGTCAGGGTGGTGTACGGATGTAGTCGTACGAGTCATGATGTTTCATTTCCTGTATGAGAGTAGCTGAACCTGGCATGTTGTTTACTTTTCATGTATGAGTCTATGTATAATTATGTTGGAACTCTATTTTATTCGCCATATTTTCTTCGTTATTTCGGTTTTTCTCGGGCTTTGTTGCTGGCTTTTCCCCAATTTATTTTGGATGTTTCTCATCTCGGTTGCGTTGTCTTGGGAAAAATCCACAATAGGATGTCGCGGGGAGGCAGCACTAGCAACGCTCATGAGGATGCTCCTGTTCGTCGTTTCGCACGACAGGCAGGACACTCTCCCGAGCCGTACATACCACCACCGCCTCCACCGCCAAATCCGCCCTCCACCGAGCAACTTCTGCGTATGTTTGAGGAAAGGAGGAATAATGATCTGATTGAAATATTAAGAAGTGTGCAAGCTATGGTTGGGCAGAATGGAAATCAGAACGGTCATCACTGCAAGCTATCAGATTTTCAGAGGACCAAGCCTCCCAGTTTCAGTCAGGTTATTGACCCCTTGGATGCAGACGATTGGTTGCGAACCATTGAGAGGAAACTTGAGATTGCTCGTACTGAAGAAGATGATAAAGTTCCATTTTCAACTCATTATCTTGAAGGCGCTGCGGCCATATGGTGGGAAAATACGAAGCCATGTGGCCTGCTGATGAAGAAATCACCTGGTCAATATTCAAGGATCAGTTCCAGAAATATCATATCCCTACTGGAATTATGAAGACTAAGCAGCGTGAATTTCTCGCACTCCTCCAAGGAAATCAGTCTGTGGGGGAATATTCGCAAAAATTCAATCATCTGTCACGTTACTCCCTTTATGACGTGGCCACCGAAGAAAGAAAGATTGAAAGATTTCTTGGGGGATTAAACCCGCAACTCTGGTGTACCCTCAGTATGTTCGATTTCCCAGATTTCCAAACTCTGGTGAACAAAGCTTTCATTGCTGAAAGGGAGCACAAGCTCGTATCGGACAACAGGCCTGCTAACAACGACCACAAGCGCAAGTTTGAGCCAAAGAAGGAAGGGCAACCCGTGCAAAAGGCTCGTACTTGGCAGCAGACTCAGGTGGAATACAAGCCCAATTGGCAACAGAATGTTAACAAGACCACCACTCAAGTCAAGAATGTCGTGACTAACCCAGTGCACGAGGAGTGCCAGTGCAACAATTCTTGCTTCAGTTGTGGGCAAAACGGACATTATGCCAGACAGTGTCCCAAGAATGGCAAGGCAAGTGCACTAATCAGGCCACAAGTCAACTTTATGGAGTCATGCCCGAACCAGCAAAACATCACTGGGCACGTTCATCACCTCTCCGCGGATGAAGCCCAAGAGAACCCCGAAGTCGTCATTGGTATGTTTTCTGTTAATAACATACCTGCAGTAATTTTATTTGACTCTCGGGCTTCCCACTCTTTTATTTCTCGGAGTTTTTTTGCCCAAAACAAATTTCCTTGTTCGCTTTTGGGCAAGAATATGTTGGTACAAACCCCGGGATCCTTAATCAAGAGCAATCTGGTCTGCCATAATCTGGAAATCAATATCAACGGAGTCTGCTTTCCAACTTCTTTGATAATCATTGAATCTGTAAAGTTGGATGTTATCCTGGGTAAGAATTGGTTGACCCAATATCAAGTATGCATAAATTGCGTGACCCGAGAAGTCACTTTGACCAGTCAGAAGGGGCAGACTACCAAATTCTATGCTCGCAGAAGCATACCCAAGAAAGAATTGGTCTTCACCACTATGGCTGAGTTGGAATTAATTCTGGTGGTCAGTGAGTTTCCTGATGTATTTCCAGAAGAACTGCGAGGCATGCCACCAGATCGAGAGCTTGAGTTTGCAATAGATCTTGTGCCCGGAACCGCACCGTTATACAAGAAGTATTACCGGATGCCCTCATCGGAATTAGTGGACCTAAAGAAATAGCTTGATGAAATGCTCCAGAAAGGATATATCCATCCCAGCTCTTCACCATGGGGATCACCTGCTATCTTCGTGGACAAAAAGGATGGCAGCCTTCGCATGTGTGTGGATTACCGTCAGCTGAATGAAGTCAACATCAAAAATAAATATCCGCTGCCAAGGATTGATGACTTGTTTGATCAGCTTAGTGGGGCCAAGGTATTCTCCAAGATTGATTTACGGACAGGATATCATCAGCTCAAGATTAAAAAGGAAGATATTCCTAAGACCGCATTCACCACTCGGTACGGTCTTTATGAATATACAGTTATGTCCTTTGGTCTCACCAATGCCCCTGCCTTCTTCATGCATATGATGAACAAAGTATTCATGGACTTCCTTGATAAGTTCGTGGTAGTCTTCATCGATGACATACTTATTTACTCAAAAAGTGAAGAAGATCACAAAGAACACCTCCGAGCAGTTCTACAACGACTTCGCGACCATCAGCTATACGCCAAATTAAGTAAGTGCGAGTTTTAGCTCAAGCAAGTTGGATTTCTTGGACATGTGCTATCCGCCGAATGTATAGCCGTGGACCCGAGCACAGTAAAGTATGTGCTCGATTGGTTGCCGCCCACAACCGTATCTCAGATCCGGAGTTTTCTTGGATTAGCCGGATACTACCGTTGTTTCATTGAAGGGTTTTCCAAGATTGCTAAACCCATGACGGAGCTGCTAAAAAAGGATAAGAAGTTTGAATGGACTGAGGACTGTGAGAAAAGTTTCAAGGAGTTAAAGATACGGCTGACGACCGCACCTGTGTTGACTCTTCCCGATATCTACCGCAGTTTTGATGTGTACTGTGACGCCTCCAGACAAGGACTTGGATGCGTATTTATGCAAGACGGCAAGGTAGTAGCATATGCATCGCGACAGCTACGACCCCACGAGGGAAATTATCATACTCATGATCTGGAATTGGCCGCGGTGGTTCATGCTCTAAAAATTTGGAGACACTATCTCATCGGGAAGGGGTGCCAAATTTTTACCGATCACAAAAGTCTCAAGTATATATTTACTCAGCCAAATTTAAATCTCCGTCAACGAAGATGGCTTGAGTTAGTCAAGGATTATGATCTTGGAATAAAATACCACCCGGGTAAGGCCAACGTGGTTGCCGATGCACTCAGTCGAAAGCCCGTCAGCCTAAATGTCATATTGAAATCCTTGCCTCCTGAACTTCAAGAGGAGATTGCTCAGCTCAACCTGGTCATAGTTGACGCTGGTCTTGCTAATATTTTAGAAGTTGCCCCACACTTGAGGAAGAAATCCGCAAGGCCCAGCCAGCTGACACCATCCTGCAGAAATGTGCCAAGACTAGGGTAGCAGGACAGACTTCAGATTTCTCAAAGGATCAATTTGGTACCCTCTGATTCCGTGGAAGGATTTGTGTACCCAATCAGGTGGATTTAAAGCAGAAAATCCTGTCAGAAGCTCACGAATTTTCGTATTCCATTCACCCTGGAGGTACGAAAATGTATGAAGACCTTCGACAAATATTCTGGTGGGATGGAATGAAGAAAGACATTGCCTATTTTGTGGCCTGTTGCGACATATGCAACAAGGTGAAGGCAGAGCATCAGAAGCCAGCCGGACTTCTCCAACCGCTGCCAGTTTCCCACTGGAAATGGGATGATGTCTGCATGGATTTCATCACAGGGCTACCTAAGCCACCGTGAGGCAACGATGCAGTCTGGGTCATAGTGGACACCTTAACCAAGGTTGCTCACTTTATTCCGATTAGAACCACATATCGAGCGGATCAACTGGCACAGCTGTATGTATCCAGAATTGTCAGTCTACATGGAGTACCCCGAACCATCACTTCTGACCGAGTTTCACTTTTTACCTCTGCTTTTTGGTCACGTCTCCATCAAGCCTTGGGGACGGTGCTAAAATACAGTACCGCTTACCATCCTCAGACTAATGGACAGACAGAGCGGGTAAACCAAATACTCAAAGATATGTTGCGAGCCTGTGCTTTGGCCCAAGGACCTAAATGGGAAGATTGCATGCCGTATGCCGAGTTCTCTTTACAACAACAGCTTCCACACCAGCCTAAAGATGTCACCGTATGAGGCTTTGTATGGCCGTAAGTGCCGCACTCCTTTGAATTGGTCTCAAACTGGAGAAAGCCGTATCTTCGGAACGGATCTCATGGTGGAAGCTGAGAAGCAAGTCAAGGAAATCAGGGACAGATTGCAATTGGCAAAATCTCGACAGAAGAGTTATTATGATGCAAAGCACCAACAGATCAGTTTTGGACCTGGAGAACACGTATACCTCCGAGTCACTCCTATGAAGGGAGTCAAGAGATTCCAGACTCGTGGAAAGTTGGCACCCAGGTTTATTGGTCCATTTCCAGTTATGTCCCGAGTGGGTACTGTGGCATATCAGTTGGAGCTACCCCCTGAATTGTCGGAAGTACACAATGTGTTTCATGTTTCACAGTTGAGGCGATGCATATCGCTGCCTGAGAAAAAGACTGCTATGACTGAAATAGAGTTGGCAAAGGATTTAACATATGAAGAAAGGCCGGTTAGAATTTTGGATCAGATGGAAAGAGTCACTCGTAGTAAAGTAAGGAAGTTCTACAAGGTTCAGTGGAGCATCACACGGAGTCAGAATCAACTTGGGAATGGGAAGAATTTCTAAAGGCACATTATCTAGAATGGTTTTCCCAAGCAACCGAATCTCGAGGACGAGATTCATTCTAAGTGGGGGAGGTTTGTAACAGCCTGGTTTTTACCCTCTTCTCATTGTCTGATTTTCAGTTGGTTTGAATTTGAAATTTGGAGTTTTGAATCTTTTCAAATGGACTTAAACACTTGGGTACCCCTTGACATTCACCCAAGTGCCTCATTTCCCTCTCTAACTATCATTTCCTCTCTGGTTCAACTCAAAATAATATTTGGAATATTTTTCTTAAATGAAAAATATTCATTTCCCTATCTTAAACCCTAGCTAGCTCAATGTGCTCCAAAGCAACCCCAATTTTTCTTGCCCACAAAAATCTGAGAAAATTCACAAATATTCTTTGAACCCTAGGCCACCTTCCTGAGCAAAAATATTTCATCACTTTTTGGAATATTTTTGCTATAGAAAATATTTTTTGTTCTGGACACAAATGGTGGTTTCTACAGCAACTACCATTTTACTTGCTCCATTGTGGCTGGTTTTTCTTGTGCATCATCACCTTAGTAGATGATTGCTAACCTTCAAAGCCCAGCCCTCAACTCCCAGTAGTTTGACCACAGTAAGCTCTCAAAGTTACTGTCCAGAAACTTACCAGGCAGTTGAAATCTATTCTACTGCGCCCGCGATCAAACCCAAGTGTGGTAAACTCTAAAACTACCACGAACAACAAGCCAGACATGAAGTTTGGGCTTAGGACGGCCTGAGGTCAGAGTTCACGCGGTGACCACGCATGTGCATGATGCCAACCTGCATGTCGCCGCGCTCTGAGTGCCGCCGAGCGCTCTGTTGCGCGCGTGCTCGCTGCCTCGACTGCCTAAGCTTGCCAAACTTCGCCACAATCTTTGTCCAAACCCCCTAAACTCCCTCCTGGCGCTCGCCAACGCCGGAGCTGGCCGCAGCGAGCACGGGCGCGGTCCGGCCAACGTAACAGTGCGTGACACACTGTGCTCGTCGTCACCCCCGTGCCCCTGTGCTCGTCCCCGCTCGCCCACAGTTCCCGCGTGAGCTGCGTCGCCTTCTCCCCCTCTCACTGATGCCGTTCGTCGCCGGGCGCCTTCTCCAGGTGTCCACCGGCGGAGCCCGATCCCCCCTCGATGCTCAGCTATAAATGGAGGCCTCCCCAGCCTCCTCGAGCACCATCCACTCATCCCACACACTCCTTGATCTTGTAGAAAGCCGTAGCCCGGTCGGGCAGGCCGCGGCCCGCCGTCCCCGAGCTCGAGCTCGCCGGCGATCCCCTCGGGTCGTCTCCGTAGCTCCAGCCCCTCCCAGGCTCGGGCCTCCCTTCCAGGGCCTCCGCCGTTCCTCGGTGGTGCTGTTCCACCCGGTTGGAGCCCCTGGAGTCGCCTCTGGTCGCCTTCGTCTTCATCTCCGTCGACCTCTGCTCTCTATCTCCGCTAGAGAGGCTGTTTCCGACGCCGTCCGACCACCCCTAGCTACTCTACGGGGTACGGGCAGGTGCGCCTCCGTCCCCTCTTTCGATCCCTCCCTCTCATTCTGGCCAAGAAGCTCTCCTCGCCAGCGTGAGCTCCGGCGATGCTGCCCCGTCCTCTGTTTCCATCTCCCCCTCCCTCTCACCTGACTAGCGGGGCTGGCTAGTCAGCCACTCAGTACGCGCGCGAAGCGGTACGAGTGGTGGCGCCCCGAGGCTTTACGCCTTCAACTTCACCCCCTCCCAGTCTGTTTTTATTTAAATTCAAATTTCATTTTTCCAGAGAGCTTCAAACAGCCAAAACTCTTTAACCATAAGTCCGAATGAATTGATTCTTTTTGCATTGTGTTCTTTGTGAAGAAATCTAGCAGCTCACCAAGAATGAGATTTTTCTCTGCTGTCTAGATTTTCTGGTGAATTTCAAAAGGGTTCTTGATGTTTTCTTTTTGTGTTTATAAATATTTTCAAAAGGTGAAGCTTGTCTTGAGGATCACCAGGAGGCTTGTGAACCTCATCTGCACGAAGGCAAGCCACAACAACATTTTGAAGTTTAAGTTGTCATGCTTAGTTTACAGAAGGTTTGAAGCTAACTAAGTGGATAAAGTAACTAGAAGTAAATTTGTTTATGGAGAAGTAATATAGTTATGAATATAAGTAACTATTTGAAGTTATTTTTCTTGCATGTGAAAAATGATAAATTGCTAGAAAAGATTCTGTTTAAAGTGAGGTTTTCTCCTAAGCAGAGTAGTGTCATGAGTTGTTGATGTTTATGCTTAGTGTGGATATAGTTGACCCGGTTATTTCCGCTGATATATGATGCATATGTTTGGGTTGCACTTGCATGGCATGTTATGACACCGGTTACTTTCACGTTAAGTTGAACCTGTTAATAACCCAACTTGAACATATCGTTGACCGAGTCATGGTGCCACTGAATCGAGTTTTTCCCAGTGCAACCACATTTGCCTTTATGGGAAGGCCTTTATTCGGTCCGTTCTCATGCCTCTGGTCGGTGCCTCCAACGAGGGAAGGTTATGGGCGTGCGGTACCCTGGCCCGGTAAGCAGGCATAACCTTGTGTGTGAATTGTTGAGATTATGGTACCGTGTCCCCGTGTGGGACGTTTATGTTATTGCCACGACGGTGGTCATTGGTGTCTTTGGTAGAAACGGGGCCACCCAGGACTAGCCCAGTGGGGAGTGAGTCGGAGTGGCCGAGAGAGTGCCATGGCAATGGAGGGGTTTCGTCGGAATGTCGTTGGTCCACCCGAATGGCAGTGCGAGGCCATGGGTTCCATGGTGTGGGTAGAGTGCGCTACCTCTGCAGAGTGTATTAATCTATCGATAGCCCAGTCCACGGTTACGGACACGCTCGAAAGTAGGTCACACCATGGGTCAATGTTTAATAAGTTTTGCACACTAAGTCACGAACTTTGCACAGTTGATGATGGTGGGAAGGCCATCTGAGTGTTTGAGACCAAGTGGTGGTCGTGGCAGTGATCGCCGGAAAGATCACGAGGTAACCCGAGTTAAGACCACGAGGTTGGTACGTTTGTGATCCAAGAGCGAACACTGTTGGTAAGCCAGTATGATGGATTTTTTTCTCACATGAACATGATCACAGCTTGTTGGATATATTGTTGCATTATTAATAATTGGTTAATTATCATGATATTGTTTGTCATTATGTTTATGCTTGTTGTGAGCTTGCAAGTACATTCAATGTACTGACCTGGCGTGTCATGCCAGATTTCAGGAAAGTCTCGTTGGAAAGGAGTGCTGTTCGAGTCTAGATCGTGTCCACATCGGTGTCCCTGTGCTATGGAGTTCCGCTACGACGTTGTTCCGCTGCCGCGTAGTTGTTATGATCGAGGCCCCTTTATGTTCACGAAATAATGTACATATTGTTCAGCCGCACCGTGTGTGCCTCTTGGCCTCGCCACCTGTTGTAATATAAACTTTGGTCCACTAGCATCAATAAAGCGGTTGTTTTCTGTACCAAGATGTTGTGTGTTGCCAGAAGACATGGTCTCTGGGCTGGCAATGCATGGTAAACCGGTTGCTCTGAGCCGGGGTGCCACACGGCTCGTCGAGGATGCACGGGGCGCCGGGACGCGTCCGCAGAGTGGTGTAGCGCGGCCAACTGCATCCTCAGGACCTGAGACCATGCCGGGTTGTCTTGCTTTTTCAATGACACGCGTCGATCGCATGTGAGCAAATGGCATCTCCAACGTTGCCACGACCGCAGCTGACTACCCTGGCACACCAAAAACCCTTGTCCCTCGCCTCGTCGCGCGGTGCGTTCCCAGCCGGCGACAGCTGCCCGCATTCATGCCGTCCGTCTGTATGCCGTCGTTAAGAGGCTCGGTGCCCGAGGAACCAACTCCGGCGACTTCATGATGCACCAGGATGCTTGGCCTCACCGAAATGCGCTACTTAAAGCGGCAACGCCCAGCTAACGTGCACACCATAGTGCATCGTCCTCCTACCTGGCACCACATCCGCCATGACCGCAAGCGCGAACGCTCTGCGGGAGATCTTGTCTTCGGGGATGAAGCTCGAGGTCGCCTCCCTCGCTCAAGTCGCTGCACAAGCGGTGGCCACGCTGGGGGCCGTCGACGGGAGCACCGTCAGCCATGCGTCCTACTTGCCGTCGTCCAACGTTCAGAACCGCCGAGGTCGGGGACTCCTCCGAGGATGAGTAGGGCATGGGAGGTGGCAGGGCATGGTGTGCCAACTGGCCGGTCCGTCTCCCGTGTTCTACTTTTCCTCGCCGGAGACCGCACCTTCACTTCACGAATCTTGAAGCCCACCCCCGTACATAGAGATCGCAGATGCAGGACGTCGGTCGCCGCCGTAGAATAGGTTTAGGGTCGGGTTTCTTTTATTTTTCTGTCCTATAAAAGTTCAAAATGTAATGAAAATCTGCCGAGTTTGCATTAATCTCGGCCGGTGTATATGAACTTTCACAATAATATAGTATATTGTAGGAGTACTACCAAGATGCCCGTGCGTTGCACGGAAGATCAAGATCTTGTGGGAGAAAAGGATGAACGAGGGAAGGCCTTCTCTGCAAATGCACATTCAGGCATTTCACATCTTTCTACATGTACGGGAACCTACGAAAGGGTTAATGTAAATTGCCTCTCTCTCTCCTCCCCTGATTTTCATGGTGGTGGGCCCCTCCCTCCCCCCAATCTACAATCAACAGCTCACACGTTTCACATTATGTTAATTACGTACCTGGGACTACGTAGGTGTAGCATTACTCGTCCTAAAAACCCAACTAAGCCAACCTCCCAGCATATCGCGCGGGAAAAGACGCGGCCGCGCCGTTTTAGTCGGGATTACCGGATTACTAGTAGTAGTATCGATGGATCGCGCGAAGCAACAAGTTTTTTTAGGGGGCGAAGCACCTAGTTTAAAAGGAAAAAAGGCGGTACACTCACAGCACCCCTGTCGCGGTCGCATTGCACCCCACACACGTTCGGTCCTGCACACGGCTCACACAAATGGCACGCGCTTCGGCTTGCCTCT
>NC_057814.1:108334342-108342999 GCF_018294505.1 Triticum aestivum | reverse complement strand
ACCAAAGCCGCCCTCCCCGCCATGCCGATACGTGGCGCCGCGGTTCGTCGAGGGGACGCCCGGCGATCCTCTCGCTCACACAGTACGCTCTCGTAGACTGCCGTCCTCTAGCCGCGCCACCACCGCTGGCGACGTTCTTGTGGAGGCGCACATCGGTCAGCGCCGCCACCGCTAGCGACGTTCGTGTGGAGACGCACGGCGGTCAGCTTCTCCTACGGTACGCGCATTCTAGACTGAGGCCCCGTGCATGTCGGTGTAGCGCTGAATGTTAGCTGATAGACGTTGTTAATCTCACTGTTTGCCGAAGTAGTTTAAAGTCAATATGCTCTGCTT
This sequence comes from Triticum aestivum, assembly GCF_018294505.1. Lineage (NCBI taxonomy): Eukaryota > Viridiplantae > Streptophyta > Magnoliopsida > Poales > Poaceae > Triticum > Triticum aestivum. The sequence continues at coordinate 108,342,666 of NC_057814.1, read as the reverse complement.
AAGAAGCTTCCTTGCCCTGTTCTGCACTCAATCTGCTTAGCTGAGATGGCATGCCAAGGCCGATTAGTTGCTAAAATATCCTGCCATATATTTATTGTGACGTAGATTGCCATGGTCTAGTAGCCAGTCTGTTAGGTGAAATAGCTCTACACCGTTTTATACTCGATCTTTGTTGCTGCGATGGCCTTTGATAGTTCGATGTATGTGTGCTCGGCCTCATTGACTGCTAAAACAGCCTGCCATAATTTAGCACTCAAATCTGTTTGCTGAATTAGCTTTACATATATTTCGTTACTTAGATCTGCTCGTCCAAATATCTTGACATAGCTTTAGGCATCGACCTAGGTATTTTCTTCTGGACTTAATAAAAAAACATATATGTTTTTCCTGTAATATCTAGTAGAGGAACTAATTTGTATGTCTAACAGATGGACAGGACTTGGATAACTTCTTCTCGAAGATTCTCCGCTGCATATGTCGAGGGGGTTGAAAACTTCATGAACTTTATCAGAGCTGAGTACGGTGGTCCGAAATCAGATGTGCTCTGCCCGTGTAGCAGTTGTATGAATTCAGTTACAAGACCCCAGTCAACTGTGCAAAATCATCTACACTTGTATGGGATGTCGGTCACATATACTAGGTGGGTTCATCATGGTGAAGCTGTGAACGTCAATGTTATTGACTACGTGGAAGCAGCAGATCACCATCTTGATCTGCCTGATGCTCAGGTGGAAGAGGAGGAGGAGGAGGTGCTGGCGGAGCCAGTGAGTTTGACCAACATTATAACAATGCTACGAAATGCTCGTGCATTCCGTGAACTTTCACCTGCAAAAGAAAAATGGTGGGCCCGCATGTTGGAACAATGCAACGTGGGTGTCACCCCAGGAAATAAGCTGTCAGTATTCTCAGCTATGGTCACCTTTCTTCAGGTGAAGACATCTGAGCAGACGACCAACAAATCATTCGATGCGATGTTGGCTGCTTTCCGCAAAGCTTTCCCAGATGCGTCTGAGCTGCCACACACCTACAGTAAAATGAAGAATTTCCTTCGTGCAGTTGCAATTGGATATGATATGATCCATGTTTGTAAGAATAATTGTGTTATGTTCCGAAAGGATTATGCCAACTTAAGTGAATGCCCGAAATGCAAATCATCAAGATGGAAAGATGGCGATGCTGTGAAGAGGATTCCTCATAATGTTCTGAGACATTTTCCAATTACACCAAGATTGCAGAGGTTGTTTCATGATGCTGAAACAAGAGAGGATGTACTGTGGCATTCTAGGAACCAGGAGTACAGAGATCAGAATGTAATGAGCCATCCATCACATGGTAGTGAGTGGAAAAGCTTCAATCAGAAACACGAAAAGTTTGCTCCTGACCCGAGAAACATTAGACTTGGCTTAGCTTCAGATGGATTTAACCCATTTGGCCACCAGAGCGCCACATACATGTGGCCAGTGCTTGTTATCCCTTACAACATGCCTCCAAATGTCTGCACAAAGGATCAAACTACATGATGGCCTTGCTCATCCCAGGTCCAAAAAGTCCTGGAAAGGATTTTGATTTGTTCATGGAGCCTCTTGTGGAGGAACTTCAACAGCTATGGAGGGGTGTTCTCACTCGAGACCTATATAGCAGCCCACCAGCTGATTTCTTTCTGCGTGTTGTTATAATTTGGTGCATCCATGATTATCCGGCTTTGGGCACTATGTCAGGGCGAACGACACATGGTTACAATGCATGTGTTCGCTGTGACAGGAATCCGCTGTCATACGCAATACTTAGTAAGATCTGTTACACTGGACACCGTCGTTTCCTTGCCAAGGACAAGCCGCATCCTAGAAAATACCGAAGACATGTGTTCAATGCAAAGCATGAAAACCGTGATGCGCTAAAGAGGCTCACCGCCGATGAGTTGCAAGTGGAATTAGAGAAGGTCAGGCATATTACACCAGGAAACCATCCTGATAATGGTAGCGGGAAAAGGAAGCGTGGCAGGGCAGAAGAGAGATTATTGTTTACCCGCAGGTCCACTTTGTGGGACTTGGAGTATTGGAAAGATTTGGATCTGCGACATAATCTTGATGTGATGCACATTGAGAAAAATATATGTGACAACATTATCGGCACACTTCTTAATATTGAAGGCAAGACGAAAGATACCTTAAAATCTAGGATTGATTTGACACACCTGGGTATCAGACAGGATTTGCAGGTGCAAGATGAAGGTAAACCATGGGATATGGCACCAGCTGTGTACGTCTTGGACAAGGTAAAAAGAAAAGAATTCTGCGAGGTCCTGTCACGTGTGAGATTCCCACATGGATTTGCTTCCAACCCTGAAAGGAGAGTCAGTGCAGATGGAAACAAGGTACAAGGGTTGAAAACTCATGACTGCCACGTCCTACTTTAAAGGGTTTTACCTGCTATCCTTAGAGGATTGGGCCGCCCTGACTTATACAGAGCAGTTGCAGAGTTGGGACAATTCTTCAGGGAACTCTGCAGTAGAAATATCAGGATAGATGCTTTGGAGCGTCTTAGAGACAACATACCAACTATCCTATGCGACCTTGAGAAGATATATCCTCCAACCTTCTTTGATGTGATGGTGCATTTGGCTGTTCATCTACCTCATGAGGCACTACTTAGAGGTCCAGTACAGTATGGCTGGATGTACCCTATTGAAAGGCGGCTAGGCACTTTCAAGGGCTATGTTAGGAACAGAGCTAGACCCGAGAGTTCCATTGCAGAGGCCTACATTTCTACAGAAGCGTTGACATTCTGCTCAAACTACATTGAAATAGCTGATCAGCTTAGCAAAGAGGTGGATGAAGGCAATCTGATACGTCTCCAACGTATCTATAATTTTTGATTGCTCCATGCTATATAATATTCTGTTTTGGACATTATTGGGCTTTATTATACACTTTTATATTATTTTTGGGACTAACCTATTAACCGGAGGCCCAGCCCAAAATTGCTGTTTTTTGCCTATTTCAGAGTTTCGCAGAAAAAGAATATCAAACGAAGTCCAAACGGAATGAAACCTTCGGGAACGTGATTTTCGGAACGAACATGATCCAGAGGACTTGGACCCTACGTCAAGAAAGCTACCAGGAAGCCACGAGGTAGGGGGCGCGCCCTCCACCCTCGTGGGCCCCATGTTGCTCCACCGACGTACTCCCTCCTATATATACCTACGTACCCCCAAACTACCAGATACGGAGCCAAAAACCTAATTCCACCGCCGCAACCTTCTGTACCCGTGAGATCCCATCTTGGGGCCTGTTCCGGAGCTCCGCCAGAGGGGGCATCGATCACGGAGGGCTTCTACATCAACACCATAGCCTTTCCGATGATGTGTGAGTAGTTTACCTCAGACCTTCGGGTCCATAGTTATTAGCTAGATGGCTTCTTCTCTCTTTTTGGATCTCAATACAATGTTCTCCCCCTCTCCCGTGGAGATCTATTCGATGTAATCTTCTTTTGTGGTGTGTTTGTTGAGACCGATGAATTGTGGGTTTATGATCAAGTTTATCTATGAACAATATTTGAATATTCTCTGAATTCTTTTATGTATGATTAGTTATCTTTGCAAGTCTCTTCGAATTGTCAGTTTGGTTTGGCCTACTAGATTGATCTTTCTTGCAATGGAGAAGTGCTTAGCTTTGGGTTCAATCTTGTGGTGTCCTTTCCCAGTGACAGTAGGGGCAGCAAGGCACGTATTGTATTATTGTCATCGAGGATAACAAGATGGGTTTTCTATCGTATTGCATGAGTTTATCCCTCTACATCATGTCATCTTGCTTAAAGCGTTACTCTGCTCTTATGAACTTAATACTATAGATGCATGCTGGATAGCGGTCGATGTGTGGAGTAATAGTAGTAGATGCAGGCAGGAGTCGGTCTACTTGTCTCGGACGTGATGCCTATATACATGATCATACCTAGATATTCTCATAACTATGCTCAATTCTGTCAATTGCTCAACAGTAATTTTTTCACCCATCGTAAATACTTATGCTCTTGAGATAAGCCACTAGTGAAACCTATGGTCGTCGGGTCTATTTTCCATCATATTAATCTCCCGTCAACAAGTTATTTCTGGCACCATTATTATTTTACTTTCTTTACTTTGCATCTTTATCACAAAAATACCAAAAATATTATCTTATCATATCTATCAGATCTCACTCTCGTAAGTGACCGTGTAGGGATTGACAACCCCTTATCGCGTTGGTTGCGAGGGACTCGTGCGTGGCCTCCTACTGGATTGATACCTTGGTTCTCAAAAACTGAGGGAAATACTTACGCTACTTTGCTGCATCACCCTTTCCTCTTCAAGGGAATACCAACGCAGTGCTCAAGAGGTAGCAAGAAGGATTTCTGCCGCCGTTGCCGGGGAGGCTCACACTAAGTCAAGTCAAGATTTGATTTCCCGTCAACGAGCCATTTCTGGCGACGTTGCCGGGGAGTCTACGCAAAAGTCAACATACCAAGAACCCATCACAAACCTTTATCTCCCGCATTACATTATTTGCCATTTGCCTCTCCTTTTCCTCTCCCCCACTTCACCCTTGCCGTTTTATTCGCCCTCTCTTTTCCGCTCGCCTTTCTTTCGCCATGTCTGAATCAAAAAGGGTTAGGGGTTCTCTCCCGGGTTTTAGTACCTTGGATAACTCCTCTGTCCTCTCTAAGCTCATAAACAATGATGCTGTAGAAAGACCTACCGGGGTCATCAATGAAAGTCTGAATAATTTTGATGAAGATGATTCCGGAATATTTCGTTATTTACTTGATGGGTCTTTGAAAGATGCTTGGGATAGGCTTTTAAGGATCCGGGTTAGCTATGTGCCCCCAATATCAAATTGAGGTTTACCTTAAGAGCTTTTATGTTGGGTTGCCCGCTTCGTTCAAGCAAGTTTTAGATTCTATTTTTGAAGAGGGTTTTCTTCAAGGGGATCCCATAGATACCTGTGAAAAGATGAAAAATATATTTGGGCACCCCATGAATGAGAAGGTCGATTCGACCTCTCTTTTGCTCTCTTATCAAAACGAAACTATCAAAGCGATAAAGGCTAGCTTAGATACAAACTTTCGTAACGTGCTTAATCTTTCTTCCACCATTAATGGCCATGTGCTCTATCAGAATAGAAAGATTAATGCTATAGATAATAAGTTTTCCCTTTTATTCCCTAATACCATAGATGGCAACACCTAGATCTATCCTTGCTATTATGCCTAGCTAAGGGCTTTAAACGATAGCGCTTGTTGGGAGGCAACCCAATTTTATTCTAGTTTTTTGTTTTTTGCTTCTGTTTAGGAATAAATATTTGTTCTAGCCTCTGGTTAGATTTTTTTTTATGTTTTAATTAGTGTTTGTGCCAAGTTAAACCTATGGGATCTTCTTGGATGATAGTTATTTGATCTTGCTGTAAATTCCAGAAACTTTATGTTCACGAAAATAATTGTTAAAAATCACCAGAAAGTGATAAAATATTGATTCCAATTGCTGCTGATCAATAAACAAATTTTCTAAGTCGTCATATTTTGGTTGAATTTTTGGAGTTCCAGAAGTTTGCGTTAGTTACAGATTACTACAGACTGTTCTGTTTTTGACAGATTCTGTTTTTGTGTGTTGTTTGCTTATTTTGATGAATCTATGGCTAGTAAAATAGTTTTTAAACCATAGAGAAGTTGGAATACAGTAGGTTTAACACCAATATAAATAAAGAATGAATTCATTACAGTACCTTGAAGTGGTCTTTTGTTTTGTTTCGCTAACGGAGCTCACCAGATTTTCTGCTAAGTTTTGTGTTGTGAAGTTTTCAAGTTTTGGGTAAAAGATTTGATGGATTATGGAACAAGGAGTGGCAAGAGCCTAAGCTTGGGGATGCCCATGGAACCCCCAAGATAATCTAAGGACACCTAAAAGCCAAAGCTTGGGGATGCCCCGGAAGGCATCCCCTGTTTCGTCTACTTCCATCGGTAACTTTACTTGGAGCTATATTTTTATTCACCACATGATATGTGTTTAGCTTGGAGCGTCTTGTATTATTTGCGTCTTTATTTTTTAGTTTACCACAATCATCTTTTCTGTACACACCTTTTGAGAGAGACACACATGATTCGGAAATTATTAGAATACTCTATGTGCTTCACTTATATCTTTTGAGTTATATAGTTTTTGCTCTAGTGCTTCACTTATACCTTTTAGAGCACGGTGGTGGATTTGTTTTATAGAAACTATTATTCTCTCATTCTTCACTTAGATTATTTTGAGAGTCTTAAACAGCATGGTAATTTGCTTAAATAATTCTAATATGCTAGGTATTCAAGACTAGTAAAAACTTTCTTATGAGTGTGCTGAATACTAAGAGAAGTTTGAGAGTTGATGATTGTTTTGAGACATGGAGGTAGTGATATCAAAGTTTTGCTAGTTGAGTAGTTGTGAATTTGAGAAATACTTGTTTTGAAGTTTGCAAGTCCCATAGCATGCACGTATGGTAAACGTTATGTAACAAATTTGAAACATGAGGTGTTCTTTGAGTGTCCTCCTTATGAGTGGCGGTCGGGGACGAGCGATGGTCTTTTCCTACCAATCGATCCCCCTAGGAGCATGCGTGTAGTGCTTGGTTTTTGATGACTTGTAGATTTTTGCAATAAGTATGTGAGTTCTTTATGACTAATGTTGAGTCCATGGATTATACGCACTCTCACCTTTCCATCATTGCTAGCCTCTTCGGTACCGTGCATTGCCCTTTCTCACATTAAGAGTTGGTGCAAACTTCACCGGTAAATCCAAACCCCGTGATATGATACGCTCTTTCACACACAAACCTCCTTATATCTTCCTCAAAATAGCCACCATACCTACCTATTATGGCATTTCCATAGCCATTCCGAGATATATTGCATGCAACTTTCCACCGTTCCATTTATCATGACGCGTTCATCATTGTCATATTGCTTTGCATGATCATGTAGTTGAGATAGTATTTGTGGCAAAGCCACCATTCATAATTCTTTCATACATGTCACTCTTGGTTCATTGCATATCCCGGTACACCGCCGGAGGCATTCATATAGAGTCGTACTTTGTTCTAGTATCGAGTTGTAATCATTGAGTTGTAAATAAATAGAAGTGTGATGATCATCATTTTCTAGAGCATTGTCCCAAGTGAGGAATAAAAAAAGAGAAAGGCCATAAAAAAGAAGAAGGCCCAAAAAAATGAGAGAAAAAGAGAGAAGGGACAATGTTACTATCCTTTTGCCACACTTGTGGTTCAAAGTAGCACCATAATCTTCATGATAGATAGTCTCTTGTTTTGTCACTTTCATATACTGGTGGGAATTTTTCATTATAGAACTTGGCTTGTATATTCCAACAATGGGCCTCCTCAAGTGCCCTAGGTCTTCGTGAGCAAGCAAGTTGGATGCACACCCACTTAGTTTCTTTTGTTGAGCTTTCATATATTTATAGCTCTAGTGCATCCGTTGCATGGCAATCCCTACTCCTTGCATTAACATCAATGGATGGGCATCTCCATAGCTCATTGATTAGCCTCGTTGATGTGAGACTTTCTCCTTTTTTGTCTTCTCCACATAACCCCCATCATTATATTCTATTCCACCCATAGTGCTATATCCATGGCTCACGCTCATGTATTGCGTGAAAGTTGAAAAAGTTTGAGATTACTAAAGTATGAAACAATTGCTTGGCTTGTCATTGGGGTTGTGCATGATGAGAGCATTCTTGTGTGACAAAATGGAGCATGACTAAACTATATGATTTTGTAGGGATGAACTTTCTTTGGCCATGTTATTTTGAGAGGACATAATTGCTTAGTTAGTATGCTTGAAGTATTATTATTTTTATGTCAATATTGAACTTTTATCTTGAATCTTTCGGATCTGAATATTCATACCACAATTAAGAAGAATTACATTGAAATTATGCCAAGTAGCATTCTGCATCAAAAATTCTATTTTTATCATTTACCTACTCGAGGACGAGCAGGAATTAAGCTTGGGGATGCTTGATACGTCTCCAACGTATCTACAATTTTTGATTGCTCCATGCTATATTATATTCTATTTTGGAAATTATTGGGCTTTATTATACACTTTTATATTATTTTTGGGACTAACCTATTAACCGGAGGCCCAGCCCAGAATTGTTGTTTTTTTTGCCAATTTCAGAGTTTCGCAGAAGAAGAATATCAAACGGAGTCCAAACGGAATGAAACCTTCGGGAACGCGATTTTCGGAACGAACATGATCCAGAGGACTTGGACCCTACGTCAAGAAAGCTACCAGGA
>NC_057814.1:108314834-108334148 GCF_018294505.1 Triticum aestivum | reverse complement strand
CCTCGTGGGCCCCACGTTGCTCCACCGACATACTCCTTCCTCCTATATATACCTAGTACCCCCAAACTACCAGATACGGAGCCAAAAACCTAATTCCACCGCCGCAACCTTCTGTACCCGTGAGATCCCATCTTGGGGCCTGTTCCGGAGCTCTGCCGGAGGGGGCATCGATCACGGAGGGCTTCTACATCAACACCATAGCCTCTCCGATGATGTGTGAGTAGTTTACCTCAGACATTCGGGTCCATAGTTATTAGCTAGATGGCTTCTTCTCTCTTTTTGGATCTCAATACAATGTTCTCCCCCTCTCTCATGGAGATCTATTCGATGTAATCTTCTTTTGCGGTGTGTTTGTTGAGACCGATGAATTGTGGGTTTATGATCTAGTATATCTATGAACAATATTTGAATCTTCTCTGAATTCTTTTATGTATGGTTGGTTATCTTTGCAAGTCTCTTTGAATTATCAGTTTGGTTTGGCCTACTAGATTGATCTTTCTTGCAATGGGAGAAGTGCTTAGCTTTGGGTTCAATCTTGCGGTGTCCTTTCCCAGTGACAGTAGGGGCAGCAAGGCACATATTGTATTGTTGCCATTGAGGATAACAAGATGGGGTTTCTATCATATTGCATGAGTTTATCCCTCTACATCATGTCATCTTGCTTAAAGCATTACTCTGTTCTTATGAACTTAATACTCTAGATGCATGCTGGATAGCGGTCGATGTGTGGACTAATAGTAGTAGATGCAGGCAGGAGTCGGTCTACTTGTCTCGGACGTGATGCCTATATACATGATCATACCTAGATATTCTCATAACTATGCTCAATTCTGTCAATTGCTCAACAGTAATTTGTTCACCCACCGTAAATACTTATGCTCTTGAGAGAAGCCACTAGTGAAACCTATGGCCCCCAGGTCTATTTTCCATCATATTAATCTCCCATCAACAAGTTATTTCTTGCACCATTATTATTTTACTTTCTTTACTTTGCATCTTTATCACAAAAATACCAAAAATATTATCTTATCATATCTATAAGATCTCACTCTCGTAAGTGACCGTGTAGGGATTGACAACCCCTTATCATGTTGGTTGCGAGGATTTATTTGTTTGTGTAGGTGCGAGGGACTCGTCCGTGGCCTCCTACTGGATTGATACCTTGGTTCTCAAAAACTGAGGGAAATACTTACGCTAGTTTGCTGCATCACCCTTTTCTCTTCAAGGGAAAACCAACGGAGTGCTCAAGAGGTAGCACAATCCCGGGCTCAATGTTTTTGATTATTCTGTTCGAGTTACAGGGAAGAGTCGACAAGAGGACAAACCTAAAGATTTGGACAAAGTTGATTGGTATGTGTTGAATAACTATCCTGAGATACTACCTTATATCAAGTAAGTGCTAAGTACTGCAGCTTATACATCGTAATCTACTAAACTTGCAGCACATTCATATATATTTAGATGTTTGATGCGATCACTATGTTGTGCAACATCTACAAAAAGGAGTTACTGCCGCAAAATCCAAGAAACATTGACAAACTGGTTATGGCGGGATTTGCGAAATGGTTCAAGAGCCATGTAAGCTTTTGAATTGCACTGTCAGTTTTTTTAATATATTGAGTACATAAGATGATCAGCTTGTCTATTTTCACCTGTGGCACCCCGGCTCAGAGTGACCGGTTTACCCTGCATTGCCAGCCCAGAGATCATGTCTTCTGGCAACACACAACATATTGGTACAGAAAACAACCGCTTTCTTGATGCTAGCGGAACAGAGTTCATATTACAACAGTGGTCGAGGCCAAGCGGCACACTCGGTGCGGCGGAACAATATGTACATTATTTAGTGAACATAAAGGGGCCTCAACTCGAACAACTACGTGGCAGCGGAATAACGTCGTAGCGGAAGCTCCATATCACAGGGACACTGATGTGCACACGATCTAGACTCGAACAGCGCTCCTTTCCAACGAGACTTTCCTGAAATCTGGCATGACACGTCAGGTCAGTACATTGAATGTACTTGCAAGCTCACAACAAGCATAATCATAATGACAAATAATATCATGATATTTAACCAATTATTAATAATGCAACATTATATGTCAACATGCTGTGATCAAGCCCGAACGTCCCTTAGGACAGCTTACCAACTGTGATCATCTCTGGACCACAAACACACCACCATAGTGGTCTTTCTCGAACAACTCGTGATCCTTACGGCGATCACAACCACGACCATCATTTGGTCCCAAATACCTCGATGGCCTTTCTGCCATCCATTGACAATGCAAAGTTCATAGATTAGTGTGCAATTTTTATTAAACGTTGACTCATGGTGGGACCTAGTACGAGGTGTCCGTGACCGTGGACTCGGCTATCGATAGATTATACACTCTGCAGAGGTAGCACACTGTACCCACACCACGGAACCCATGGCCTCGCATTCCCATTCGGGTGGACCAACGGCATTCCGACAAAACCCCTCCATTGCCACGGCACTCTCCCGGCCACTCCGACCCAAATCCCCAACGGGCTGGTCCTGGGTGGCCCCGTGTCTACCAAAGACACCCCGACCACCGTCGTGGTCAAAACTCTCCCACTCGGGGACTCGGTACCATAATCTCATCAACGAGCACACAAGATTATGTGTGCTTACCGGGCCAGGGCAAACACGACATAATCTTCCCTAGATGGAGGCACCGACCAGAGGCCGTGTCAATGGACCGAATCAAGGCCTTCCCACAAGGCAAATGTGGTTGCACTGGAAAGAAACTCGATTCAGCGGCACCATGACCCAGCCAACGGTATATTCAAGTTGAGTTATATTCAGGATTAACTTTAAACTAAAAATGACCGGTGTCATAGCATGCCATGAAATGCAAAACAACACATGCATCACATATTGATAAAAATGACCGACGTCATCCATATGCACACCAAGCATAAACGTCAACAACTCATATTACTCTACTTTCTCAAAATGACTCACAACTTAACCAAAATATTTTGCAACAAGTTTTATTAATTTCCTACGCAAGAAAGTAACTCCGATAAATTTTTCATATGCTTGACCAAAAGATATCATTATCAACAACTCTTAATTTCTTTATTACTAAGTTGGGTTCAAACATTCTGTAAGACAAGTAATATGATTAAACAAGTATTTAACAGAATATTTTCTAACAATTTTTTATCGTTTTAAGAATGCAGACACAAAGCTTTAAATAATTACTAACATGCATAACAAAATTATTTCTAACATCACCTCAAATAAATTTTAACTTGCTTTACCCACTTAAACTAGTTTCAACTATTCTGTAAATCAAGCATAACAACTCACCCATACTTAACAGAATACAAATAATTCAATAATTATTTAAATGCATGGGTTAATCATTTCATTTAAGTGAGAAAATCACAAATATTGAAATGGCATCATAAAAATGTTGTTGTGGCTTGCCTTAGTGCAGATGAGGTTCACAAGCCTCCTGGTGATCCTCAAGACAAGCCTCACCTTCTGAAAATAATTTTAAACACAAAAAGAGAATATCAAGAACACTTCTGAAATTCACTAGAAATTCTAAACAGCTCAGAAAAATCTCATCTTTGGTGATCTGTTAGATTTCCTTTCAAAGAACACAATGCAAAAAGAATCATCTCATTTGGAGTTATGGTTAAAAAGTTAAAAGTGTTTGAAGCTCTCTGGAATATAAATGAATTTGAATAAAAAGAAACAGCTGGGGGTGACGTCGAAGGCGTAAAGCCCAGGGGCGCCACCACTCGTACCGCTTCGCGCGTGTACTGAGTGGCTGACTAGCGGGCCCCGCTAGTCAGGTGGGGGAAGAGGGAGAGAGAAATAGAGAAGGCCGCGGCTTCGCTGGAGCTCTCGCCGGCTACGAGGGCTCCTTGGCCCAAACGAGAGGGAGGGATTGAGAGAGGGGACGATGGCGCACCTGCCCGTACCCGTAGCGTGGCTAGGGGTGGTCGGACGGCTTCGGAAACTAGCTCGCAAGTGGAGGCAGAACGTGGAGGTCGCCGGAGTTGAGGAAGACGGCTAGCAGAGGTCACTCCAGAGGCTCCAAGCGGGCAAGATGGCCTCACCGGAGAGAGGCGGAGGCCTTGGAGGGGTCGCCCAGGCCTGGGAGCGGCTGGAGCTACCGCGGTGACCAGAGGGGATCGCCGGCGAGCTCGAGCTCGGGGACGACGGCCCGAGGCCTGCCCGGCCGGGCTACGGCTTCCTACTCGATCGTGGGGTGTGTGTGAGTGCTGGATGGTGCTCGAGGAGGCTGGGGGTGGCTCTATTTATAGGCGAGCAGCGAGGGTGCTTCGGACTCCGCCGGTGGACACCTGTCCACGACGCCCGGCGACGAGCGGCGTCAGTGAGAGGGGGAGAAGGAGATGGAGGTCACGCGGCCACTGTGGGCGAGCGGAGACGAGCACAGGATCAAGGGGGTGGCGATGAGCACAGTGCGCTCCGCACTGTTGGGCTGGCCGGACCTTGCCCGTGCTCGCTGCGGCGAGCTTCGGCGTCGGCGAGTGCCAGGGAGGAGTTAAGGACGTCGAGACGATGATGGTGGCGGGGTTTGGCATGCTTGGGCAGGCGGGGGAAGCGAGCACGCTCGAACAGAGCGCTCGGCGTCACCCAGAGCGCGTCGACACGCATGCCTGGCATCATGGACATGCGTGGTCACCGCGTGAACTCTCTCCTCAGGCCAGCCTTCGTCCAAAAATGATGTCTGGCATGTTGTTCGTGGTAGTTTTGAAGTTTACCACAGTTTGGTTTGGATCCAGGTGCAGTAGAGAAGATTTTACAAGCCAGGTAAGTTTCTGGTCAGTAACTTTGTGATGTTACTGTGGTCAAATGGCTGGGAGTTTGGGGCTGTGCTTTGGAGGCTAGTTATAAGTTACTAAGGTAAAGATGCACAAGAAAGTTCAGGTCAAATGGAGGAAGTAAAATGGTAGTTGCTGTAGAAACCACCATTTCTGTCCAGAACAAAAAAGATTTTCTGTAGCAAAAATATTCCAAAAAGTGATGAAATATTTTTGCTCAGGGAGGTGCCCTAGGGTCCCTAGAATATTTGTGAATTATCTTAGAATTTTCTGAGCCATAAAAATTAGGGTTGCCTTGAAGCAAACAGATCTGGCTTAGGGTTTTTGAGAGAGAATGAATATTTTTCATTTAAGAAAAATATTCCAAAGGTTATTTTGTGGTGGATCAGAAGTGAAGTGATGGTTTGGGAGAGAAGTGAACACTTGGGTGAAAGCCAAGGATGCCCAAGTGTTTAAGTCCAAATGAAAAGATTCAGAAACTCCAAGTTTCAAAAACTTTCAAATGAAATTTCAAGCAAATAAGAAAGGGCAAAAACCAGGTTGTCACAAACCTCCCCCACTTAGAATGAATCTCGTCCTCGAGATTCGGTTGCTTGGGAAAACCACTCTAGATACTAACTCTTAAGGAACTCTTCTTGCTCCCAAGTTGCTTCTGACTCGGTGTGATGCTCCCACTGAACTTTGAAAAAATTTCTGACTTTGTTGCGAGTGATCCTTTCCACTTGATCCAAAATTTTGGATGGTCTTTCTTCGTCCCATTCCACCAGAATATTTGTTTAAGGTCTTCATACATTTTCGTACTTCCCTGATGAATGGAATACGAGGATTCGTGTGCTTCTGACAAGATTTTCCTCTTCAAGTCCGGTTGATTTGGTACACAAATTCATCCACGGAATCGGAGGGTACCGAAGTTGTCCTTGAAGAAATCTGGGGGCTGCCTTGCATGTTTTTGTAGCTTGGCGTCATCTGGCTGGGCCTTGCGGATTTCCATCTCAAGTGTGGGGGTAACTTCCAAAATATTAGTGAGGCCAGCATCCACGATGACCAAGTTGAGCTGAGCGATCTCCTCCTGGATGGTAATTTATTCCAAGGTCATAATCCGTGACCAACTCTAACCATCTTCGCTGACGGAGATTTAAATCTGGCTGAGTGAAGATGTACTTGAGGCTTTTGTGGTCGGTAAAAATTTGGCACCTTTTTCCAATGAGATAGTGTCTCCAAGTTTTTAATGCATGAACCACTGCAGCCAATTCCACATCATGAGTAGGATAATTTCCCTCATGTGGTCGTAGTTGTCGTGATGCATAGGCTACTACCTTGCCCTCTTGCATCAATAGACAACCAATACCTTGTCTGGAGGCATCGCAGTACACGTCGAAGCTGCGATGAATGTCTGGAAGAGTCAATACGGGTGCGGTTGTCAGACGCGTCTTTAGCTCATAAAAACTCTTCTCACAGTCCTTGGTCCACTCAAACTTTGTATCCTTTTTGAGCAGTTCCGTCATAGGTTTAGCAATTTTGGAAAACCCTTCAATGAAACGACGATAGTATCCAAACCAAGGAAACTCCGGATCTGTGTTACAGTCGTGGGCGGTACCCAATCGAGCACATCCTTTACTTTGCTCGGGTCCACGGCTATGCCTTCGGTGGATAGTACATGCCCGGGAAACCCAACTTGCTTGAGCCAAAATTCGCACTTACTGAACTTGGCGTATAGCTGATGGTTGCGGAGCCGTTGTAGCACTGCCCGGAGGTGATCCTTATGCTCTTCTTCACTCTTGGAGTAAATGAGGATGTCGTCGATAAAGACTACCACAAATTTGTCGAGGAAGTCCATGAACACCTTGTTCATCATATGCATGAAGAAGGCAGGGGCATTGGTGAGACCAAAGGACATCACAGTATATTTGTAAAGACCGTATCGTGTAGTGAATGCGGTCTTAGGAATATCTTCCCTTTTAATCTTGAGCTGATGATACCCGGTCCGTAAATCAATTTTTGAGAATACTTTAGCCCCACTGAGCTGATCGAACAGATCATCAATCCTTGGCAGTGGGTATTTATTTTTGATGGTGACCTCATTTAGCTGGCGATAATCTATGCACATACGGAGACTGCATCCTTTTTCCCACGAAGATTGCAGGTGACCCCCACGGTGAAGAGCTGGGACGAATATAACCTTTCCAGTGTAATTCGTCAAGCTGTTTCTTTAGTTCCACTAATTCTGATGAGGGCATCCGGTAATACTTCTTGTATAATGGTGCGGTTCCGGGCACAAGATCTATGGCAAATTCCAGTTCCCGATCTGGTCGCATGCCTGGCAGTTCTTCTGGAAACACATCAGGGTACTCACTGACCACAGGAATAAATTCCAATTCGACCACTGCAGTGCACACTAGTTCTGGCTTGGGTATATGCTTGCGAGCATAGAATTTGGTGAGCTGCCCATTCAGACTGGTTAAATTGACTTCTCGGGTTGCGCAGTTTATACAAACTTGATATTTGGTCAGCCAATTCATTCCCAATATAATATCCAACTGTTCAGACTCAATGATTATCAGAGATGTTCGAAAGTGAACCCCGTTGATATTGATCTCCAGATCACGGCAGACTAGATTGCTCTTGATTATAGATCCCGGGGTTTGTACCAGCATATTTTTGCCCAAAATTGTGCAAGGAAATTTTTTTTGGGCGGCAAAACTCCGAGAAATAAAAGAATGGGAAGCCCCAGAGTCAAATAAAATTACTGCAGGTATGTCATTAACAGAAAACATACCAATGACGACTTCTGGCTTCTCTTGGGATTCATCGGTGGAGATATGATTCACGTGCCCAGTGAAGTTTTGCTGGGTTGGCCCTGACCCATAAAGTTGACTTGTGGCCTGCTTAGCGCATTCACCTTGTGGTTCTTGGGGCACTGTTTGTCATAATGTCCGGGCTGCCCGCAAGTGAAACAAGAATTATTGCGCTGCCGCTCCTCATGCATTGGATTGGCCACAACATTCTTGACTTGAGTGGTGGTCTTGTTAACATTCTGCTGCCAATTTGGCCAGTATTCCACCTGAGTCTGCTGCTAGGTACGAGCCTTTTGCATAGGTTGCCCATCCTTCTTTGGCTCAAACTTGCGCTTGTTGTCGTTAACAGTCCTATTATCTGATATAAGCTTGTGTTCCCGTTCAGCAATGAATGCCTTGTCTACCAGAGTTTGGAAATCCGTGAAATCAAACATACTGAGAGCACACCGAAGTTGCGGATTTAAACCTCCAAGAAATCTGTCCATCTTCCTTTCTTCGGTGGCAACGTCATACAGAGAATAACGGGCCAGATGATTGAATTTTGCAGATACTCAGCCACAGATTGATTTCCTTGGACAAGCGCGAGAAATTCACGCTGCTTGGCCTTCATAACTCCAGTAGGGATGTGATATTTGCGGAACTTATCCTTGAATTTTTCCCAGGTGACTTCCTCATCAATCGGCCACATGGCTTTTGTATTTTCCCACCATATGGTAGCTGCGCCTTCAGGTAATGGGTTGCAAATGGGACTTTATCATTTCCTTCAGTACGGGCAATCTCAAGCTTTTTCTCCATGGTGCGCAACCAATCGTCTGCATCCAATGGGTCAACAACCTGACTGAAATTGGGTGGATTGGTCCTCTGAAAATCTGACAGCTTTGAGTGATGACCATTCTGATTTCCATTTTTTCCAACTATAGCTTGCACACTTCTCAATATTTCAATCAGATCATTGTTCCTTTTTTCTTCAAACATACGCAGAACTTGCTCGGTGGAGGGAGGATCAGGCGGAGGAGGTGGTGGCTGAACGTACGGCTCGGGAGAATATCCTGCCTGTCGTGCGGAACGATGAACAGGAGTTCCCTCACGAACGTTGCTACTGCCGCCTCCCCGCGTCATCCTATTGAGTATTTTTCCCAAGGCAACAAAATCGAGATGAGAGACATCCAAGAATAAAATTGGGGAAAAGCCAGCAACAATTCTTGAAAAAGACAAAAGAGCGAAGAGAATACGACGATTAAAGTCCCATCATAATTATACATAGACTCATACATGAAAATTTAACAACCTGACTGGTTCCACTACTCTCATACATGAAGCATCATGACTCGTACAACTACATCCGTACACCATCTAGACGACTGCGAATACTCAAAGACACTACTGCTCTGCTGGTGTTGCGGTGTCCTCCCCTGAAGCGGTCTCAGATCCCGAAGTGACGTGGTTAACGGAAACCTCCGGGTTAAAGGTAACACGACGACGCTGCCTCGAGGGCTCTCCCTCAGGGGCAGGGGTAGGATGAAGCATCGGGGCTGCAGGAGTAGCAAGAAGTGAGACCCACTCGGCAGGAGTACTGAGAGGGTTCACGGCCGGAACGCCTGTGCTACTCGGGGGAGTAACCGGCGAAATAGGGGAGCTAGAGCTAACTGGGACATAAGGGGTAAATCCCAGTGAGGATGGAGTAGTGGTGGATCTAGTAGTGACCAAGGTAGCGGCTAAAGCAGTACGGGCACGAGTCAGCTCTCGAGCCAGCTCGTGGATCATCAGATAGCTAGCAGTGATATGCGAGCAAGATGGCTAGCAACACTATCAGGCTCCGGGTTAACGAGAGGAAAACGGACACGACCATTGTCGTGCAGAGATGGGTAGTAATAGAATCCTGGGTGATGCTACATTTGAACCTTGGTATAACGAAGCTCGACAAGGACCTCAAATGCGGCAAACTGGACAGCCTAAGAAGCGGTGGAGGCGTAACCGCTCCGAGAAGTGCGAGTGTAAGAGCCAGAATCGGAACTGGTGCATAGAGTAACCACTGCGTGATACTCATACACTGAGTCTGCTAGATGCTCCCGGTACACACGGTAGACTGGTTCGTCTCCGTGAGGGTACAGCCGACGCCACACGTTGCGGAGAAGGTGCGGTGACGTGTACGGCATCAACTGCAACTGACACGAATACAGCACCGGAGCCATCTACACTCACAACCATTAACAGGTTAGCATAAAAATAATAATCAAATGACTACAATGCAACAACCAGCTATAACTGCTACCGACACTCACATTTACTCGTGTCTAGCGTCCAGTTAACACGTCGTAGTCTAGCATGGCCTACAGTCAGCGCAGCTCTGGTACCTACCATTGTGGCACCCCGGCTCAGAGCGACCGGTTTACCCTGCATTGCCAGCCCAGAGTTCATGTCTTCTGGCAACACACAACATATTGGTACAGAAAACAACCGCTTTATTGATGCTAGCGGAACAGAGTTCATATTACAACAGTGGTCGAGGCCAAGCGGCACACTTGGTGCGGCAGAACAATATGTACATTATTTAGTGAAAATAAAGGGGCCTCGACTCGAACAACTACGTGGCAGCGGAATAACGTCGTAGCGGAAGCTCCATATCACAGGGACACTGATGTGGACACGATCTAGACTCGAACAGCGCTCCTTTCCAACGAGACTTTCCTGAAATCTGGCATGACACGCCAGGTCAGTACATTGAATGTACTTGCAAGCTCACAACAAGCATAATCATAATGACAAACAATATCATGATATTTAACCAATTATTAATAATGCAACATTATATGTCAACATGCTGTGATCAAGCCCGAACGACCCTCAGGACAGCTTACCAACTGTGATCATCTCTGGACCACAAACACACCACCATAGTGGTGTTTCTCAAGAACAACTCGTGATCCTTACGGCGATCACAACCACGACCATCATTTGGTCCCAAATACCTCGATGGCCTTTCAGCCATCCATTGACAATGCAAAGTTCATAGATTAGTGTGCAATTTTTATTAAACGTTGACTCATGGTGGGACCTAGTACGAGGTGTCCGTGACCGTGGACTCGGCTATCGATAGAATATACACTCTGCAGAGGTAGCACACTGTACCCACACCACGGAACCCATGGCCTCGCATTCCCATTCGGGTGGACCAACGGCATTCCGACAAAACCCCTCCATTGCCACAGCACTCTCCCGGCCACTCCGACCCAAATCCCCAACGGGCTGGTCCTGGGTGGCCCCGTGTCTACCAAAGACACCCCGACCACCGTCGTGGTCAAAACTCTCCCACTCGGGGACTCGGTACCATAATCTCATCAACGAGCACACAAGATTATGTGTGCTTACCGGGCCAGGGCAAACAAGACATAATCTTCCCTAGATGGAGGCACCGACCAGAGGCCGTGTCAATGGACCGAATCAAGGCCTTCCCACAAGGCAAATGTGGTTGCACTGGAAAGAAACTCGATTCAGCGGCACCATGACCCAGTCAACGGTATATTCAAGTTGAGTTATATTCAGGATTAACTTTAAACTAAAAATGACCGGTGTCATAGCATGCCATGAAATGCAAAACAACACATGCATCACATATTGATAAAAATGACCGACGTCATCCATATGCACACCAAGCATAAACGTCAACAACTCATATTACTCTACTTGCTCAAAATGACTCACAACTTAACCAAAATATTTTGCTACAAGTTTTATTAATTTCCTACGCAAGAAAGTAACTCCGATAAATTTTTCATATGCTTGACCAAAAGATATCATTATCAACAACTCTTAATTTCTTTATCACTGAGTTGGGTTCAAACATTCTGTAAGACAAGTAATATGATTAAACAAGTATTTAACAGAATATTTTCTAACAAATTTTTATCAATTTAAGAATGCAAACACAAAGCTTTAAATAATTACTAACATGCATAACAAAATTATTTCTAACATCACCTCAAATAAATTTTAACTTGCTTTACCCACTTAAACTAGTTTCAACTATTCTGTAAATCAAGCATAACAACTGACCAATACTTAACAGAATACAAATAATTCAATAATTATTTAAATGCATGGGTTAATCATTTCATTTAAGTGAGAAAATCACAAATATTGAAATGGCATCATAAAAATGTTGTTGTGGCTTGCCTTAGTGCAGATGAGGTTCACAAGCCTCCTGGTGATCCTCAAGAGAAGCCTCACCTTCGAAAATAATTTTAAATACAAAAAGAGAATATCAAGAACTCTTCTGAAATTCACCAGAAATTCTAAACAGCTCAGAAAAATCTCATCTTTGGTGAGCTGTTAGATTTCCTTTCAAAGAACACAATGCAAAAAGAATCATCTCATTTGGACTTATGGTTAAAAAGTTAAAATTGTTTGAAGCTCTCTGGAATATAAATGAATTTGAATAAAAAGAAACAGCTGGGGGGTGAAGTCGAAGGCATAAAGCCCAGGCGCGCCACCACTCATACCGCTTCGCGCGTGTACTGAGTGGCTGACTAGCGGGCCCCGCTAGTCAGGTGGGGGAAGAGGGAGAGAGAAACAGAGAGGGCCACGGCTTCGCCGGAGCTCTCGCTGGCAACGAGGGCTCCTTGGCCCAAACGAGAGGGAGGGATTGAGAGAGGGGACGATGGCGCACCTGCCCGTACCCGTAGCGTGGCTAGGGGTGGTCGGACGGCGTCGGAAACTAGCTCGCAAGCGGAGGCAGAACATGGAGGTCGCCGGAGTTGAGGAAGACGGCGAGCAGAGGTCCCTCCAGAGGCTCCAAGCGGGCGAGATGGCCTCACCGGAGAGAGGCGGAGGCCTTGGAGGGGTCGCCCAGGCCTAGGAGGGGCCGGAGCTACCGCGGCGACCAGAGGGGATCCCCGGCGAGCTCGAGCTCCGGGACGGCGGCCCGGGGCTTGCCCGGCCGGGCTACGGCTTCCTACTCGATCGTGGGGTGTGTGTGAGTGTTGGATGGTGCTCGAGGAGGCTGGGGGTGGCTCTATTTATAGGCGAGCAGCGAGGGTGCTTCGGGCTCCGCCGGTGGACACCTGTCCACGGCGCCCGGCGACGATCGGCGTCAGTGAGAGGGGGAGAAGGCGACAGAGGTCACGTGGCCACTGTGGGCGAGTGGAGACGAGCACAGGATCAAGGGGATGGCGATGAGCACAGTGCGCTCCGCACTGTTGGGCTGGCCGGACCTTGCCCGTGCTCACTGCGGCGAGCTCCGGCGTCAGCGAGTGCCAGGGAGGAGTTAAGGACGTCGAGACGATGATGGTGGCGGGGTTTGGCATGGTTGGGCAGGCGGGGGAAGCGAGCACGCTCGAACAGAGCGCTCGGCGTCACCCAGAGCGCGTCGACACGCATGCCTGGCATCGTGGACACGCGTGGTCACCGCGCCAACTCTCTCCTCAGGCCAGCCTTCGTCCAAAAATCATGTCTGGCATGTTGTTCGTGGTAGTTTTGAAGTTTACCACGGTTTGGTTTGGATCCAGGTGCAGTAGAGAAGATTTTACAAGCCAGGTAAGTTTCTGGTCAGTAACTTTGTGATGTTACTGTGGTCAAATGGCTAGGAGTTTGGGGCTGTGCTTTGGAGGCTAGTTATAAGTTACTAAGGTAAAGATGCACAAGAAAGTTCAGGTCAAATGGAGCAAGTAAAATGGTAGTTGCTGTAGAAACCACCATTTCTGTCCAGAACAGAAAAGATTTTCTGTAGCAAAAATATTCCAAAAAGTGATGAAATATTTTTGCTCAGGGAGGTGCCCTAGGGTCCCTAGAATATTTGTGAATTATCTTAGAATTTTCTGAGCCATAAAAATTAGGGTTGCCTTGAAGCAAACTGATCTGGCTTAGGGTTTTTGAGAGAAAATAAATATTTTTCATTTAAGAAAAATATTCCAAAGGTTATTTTGTGGTGGATCAGAAGTGAAGTGATGGTTTGGGAGAGAAGTGAACACTTGGGTGAAAGCCAAGGATGCCCAAGTGTTTAACTCCAAATGAAAAGATTCAGAAACTCCAAGTTTCAAAAACTTTCAAATGAAATTTCAAGCAAATAAGAAAGGGCAAAAACCAGGCTGTCACATAACCATAGGTTAAGAAGATGCGGGAGGATGGGCAGGCAGTTGATGATGCCCTTTACTCACTAGCAATGGGTCCTGATACTCGAGTAAGACATTATGAATCTTGCGTTGTTGGAGATGTGCGCTACAACACCCTTGCACAAGACGAAGGCAGGAAGACACAAAACAGTGCCATCATGAGCACGGATACGTATGACAAAGAGACAACTGAAATGTATGCTAACATAACAGACATTGTTCAGTTGCAGTATATCTCCAGTTTCGAGGATCATCGGTGTGTGGTTCTGTTGTGCTGTCGTTGGTATAACCTGTTTTCCAGGATCGCAAAACCTAGAGCTGATGATTATTTCAAATCCATCAATGTCAAGGCGGCGTACCAGACCAACGAGCCTTTTATTTTGGCAAATCAAGAAACACAGATATTTTTCTTGGAAGACACATTTGCACGTAGCGATGACTGGAGAGTGTTGCAAAGGTTTGAGCAGAGGAATTCGTTTAATGAAGTTGCACAACAAGATGATGCTTACACTGCTCCCGATGTACAAGATAACACAGATGTTCCTAATATCTTTGAGAACCATCACGTCAATGACGCCGGCGAAAAGATTGGCTGTCGTGTTGTGGGCATACAAGAGTTGATCAAGAAGAAGCCAACGTTCGAGGACGTTGAGGACGAAGAAGAAGATGACACCATGGGGAATTACGATTCAGACTGATACACATGGCAAAGATGTTGACGCTGCTGCTGCGGATGATGATTACATTGCTTTTGTCGTATTTGCCTGTTAGAAGACGTTTTTTATCTACTATGTGAAATTGTGTTTGCTATGACAACTGAAACCTGATGAACATGTTGTTTAGTATTTTCCTGTGAGAACATCACTTGTTATGTATGCTGATTTGTGTTTGGTGGTTGTATGATGACTAAAACATGATGACATTGTTGTTTAGTTGTACTCATATTTGGCTGTGAAACTTGAATTTGATGACATAGTTTGCTGTTGGACTGCAATTTGCTCGACTTCTTCGAATGAGAACAAAGCTGACCCGACAGGGCCTCTGCTAATTTATTTATTTATTACTAAAAGGGCCTCTGCTATTTATTTATTTATGAGCAAAAGGGGATACCCCTGATTTCCGTTAATAGAAATCATTAGATGTTCACAACACTACGCCCAGCCTACTACACAGGTTTCATTCATTACTAATTTACGCAAAGTGCTCATGTCATAGCCACTGAATACATCGCGAGTGCTACATACACTGCAAATAAAGAAACAATCATCCTACAGAGCACATCTTGCCCATTATCTTCACAAGCTCTTTCATCTCCTCATTGCTATCAAGGCCGTTCAGCAGCTGTTGCTTGGCCATGATCAGAGGAACTGCATCTTTAACCTTCTGCTCTGCATCTTCCTCTTCTGCCGTTCCTTCAGTTACTTGTCCAACACCCCAACCTGCTGGTATTGGGATTCCTCAGCTAACCAAATAATCAGCGTAGTTGCACTCCCCCACATCAGCAACTTCCCAGGAATACAAATCACACGAATCCTCCCTTTTCTGCACGAATCAAATTGGAAGATCATCAACCAAACTATTAAAAAAATCAGCAACTGAAAGTAGCAGAAGCACACTTAAACATATTATTACCCCATGATTCGGGCATTTGTAGAAGACTCGGCCAGGGTTGAGGATTGTCGTTGAGACACGATGGATGACTCTGCGTGATTTGCAGCAGTGGCACAACACCAACGGCACCGGGTTGCGATGAGCAACCGGCTGCGGTGCGCGTGCCGGCGGGGGTGTGATGAGACCCACAGGCGATGGTACGGGTGGCGACTTGGCGCATATTTGGTTGTTGCCTGCTGAAGAGAAGGTGGACGAGCAGCCAGCGGACATGGTTGCTGCGGCCAGAGCTTCTGATGCTAGGCAGAGTAAGTAGAGAAGAGGAGAAGCGAACGTTGGATATGTCAGTTTCATTACTTGCAGAGTAGCATAGCACCATATATAGTCATAGTCTAGGTTTGGATTCGAACCAGTTACAGGAGCACGTCTCTCTTTTTTCTAAACCTCAGCAACGTCTCTTTACTGGTACACTAGCTTGTTCTGTATGCCTTCTCAAGTCTTTGATTCCTCCACCTGACATCTAGGACCCACCGGAAGGGCCTCTTTATTTCGTGAAAAAAACGTGCCCCCCGCTGACAGGTCGGACCCACCAGCTATCTTCGCACGCAAGGAAGTGCCTCCTTATTATGCACAAAAAAATGAATACTCCCCCTGCCAGCTGGAACCCAGCATAGTGGGAGGCTGACTTGTCGGCCTACCAAGTTGACGGGGACGAAGGGCTTTGTCAACTTAGTCAATATGAACGATTCTAGCTCTAGTTACCGTACGATGTTCATCCAACGGCAGTAGTGCTTCTTCAACCTCTGGTCTTCTTGTTCCAGCCGCCCAAACCAGCGCCAGTCATGCCGCGTGCTCCTGCCTCCCGTGGCCGGCTGTGATGCCGCGGAGGCGTCACCGCCCCCTACTACTCCCACCGCTGGCCAGGGCATCCCTCTACTCACCCACACCCCATGTTATTCTGCGGCGACGGCAGCCTCACACCGCAGCCGAACCAGTGAACCTTCCTACTCCTCTCCGCGTGGGCATCCACTGCCGCGTCTTCCCCGGATCTGCGTCATCCCCTTCCTAGGCGTCCCCGTCGTCCATCGCCTTGGTGCTCTCGGCGCGGTGTGGTCAATGTGGTCAACGACCGACTTCCATCGGAAGAGTACTGTACGTGGAGAGGCTGACAGCTGGGTCCACGGCCACAGTCCAGTTTTTTTCTGATTTGCCAAGTAAGTCGCTTTGTCAGGCCTGTTGGGCTGCAAATCTTTCAAGACGAGGAGAGCTTCATTCGGCTGGCCGAGAAAATGGCATATCAGTAATGAGAAATGGGGTGTACATTTTTAAAACACATCAAACCGGCAATTACTTTCAAATTTATTTATTTTCATTTCGAGATTTTAAATTGCATTGATTTTTATGCATGGACAATTTGTTGGATTTTATATTGATATACATTTATTTTTAAAATCAGTTTGAATGTGACTCAAAAATTCGGGATTAAAAACAGTTCGGACCGCACCGAAATATGCAAAATTTCGTATAATTTTTTAACCGTGGCCACAATATGGGCTGTAATGCTAACAAAAAGAATATGGGCTCCAAAAAAACCTTAAGAATTAGCAAATGGGCTGTAAATTACTAAAAATAATGGCAGATGGGCTGTATGATGTTTTCCACAGATTTGAGGCTTTCCTAAAAAAAGGTTGACGCACAAGCAGTGACTGTTGGATGTCCATCCAACGGCCGTCGTGCTTTTTCAATCTCTGCTCTTCCTGCTCCAGCCGCTCAAACACGTGCCGGCGGGACTGCCTGCTCTCTCCTCCCCGCAGCCGGCTGTGCTGCCGCGCAGGCCTCACCACCCCACCGTACTCCCATCGTTGGCCTAGCCATCCCTCTACTCACCCACACCTGCTGTTATTCTCCGGCGAGGGCAGACGAACCAGTAAACCCTCGTACAGTCGTACTCCCCTCCGCGTGGGAAACAACTGCCGAGTCTTCCCTGCCTCCGTGTCGTTCCCTTCCTAGGCCTCACCGTCGTCCACCGCCCTGGTGCTCTCGGCGCGGCCTGGTCAACATGGTCAACGACCGACATGCATCTGAAGTGGACTGTACGTGGAGAGGCTGACAGCTGGGTCCACGGCCACACGCAAGGAAATGCCTCCTTATTACGCGCAAAATAATGATTCCTCCACCTGACATCTGGGACCCACCAAAAGGGCCTCTGTATTTCGCGAAAAAAACATTACCGCCGCTGACAGCTTGGACCCACCAGCTATATGTTCGCACGCAAGGAAGTGCCTCCTTATTACGCACAAAAAAATGAATACTGCCCCTGCTAGCTGGGACCCAGTATAGTGGCACGCTGACTTGTGGGCCTACTAAGTTGACGGGGACGGAGGGCTTTGTCAACTTAGTCAATATGCACGATTCTAGCTCCAGTGATCGTACGATGTCCATCCAACGGCCGTAGTGCTTCTTGCTCCAGCCGCCCAAACCAGCGTCGGTCGTGCCTCGTGCTCCTGCCTCCCGTGGCCGGCTGCGATGCGGCGGAGGCCACACCACCCCCTACTACTCCCACCGCTGGCTAGGCCATCCCTCTACTCACCCACACCCCCTGTTATTCTGCGGCGATGGCAACCTCACACCGCAGCGAACCAGTGAACCCTCATACTCCTCTACGCGTGGGCATCCACTGCCGCGTATTCCCCGGCTCCGCGTCGTCCCCTTCCTAGGCCTCGCCGTCGTCCACCGCCTTGGTGCTCTTGGCGCGGCGTGGTCAATATGGCCAACGACCGACTTCCATCGTAAGAGTACTGTACGTGGAGAGGCCGATAGCTGGGTCCACGGCAGCCGCAAGGAAGTGCCTCCTTATTACGCGGAAAATAATTATTCCTACACCTGACAGCGGGGACCCACCGGACGGGCCACCGTATTTCACGAAAAAAATGTTTCCCCCCTGACTGCTGGGACCTACCAGCTACATCTTCGCACAGAAGGAAGTGCGTCCGGGCAAAAAAATAATTCGCCCCCCTGACTACTGGGACCCACCAGCTACATCTTCGCACGCAAGGAAGTGTCTGATAGTCGGGACCCACCTGGTCGAAGCGTACGTAGCGTTGTCATTCTGGTCGCGAACGTGTACGTACATACTGGTCGATGTAGAGGCGCGCACATGTTGTAGTAGAGGCGCACATGTAGCATGTACACGTACGTACAGCGGCCAGGGTGCAAGAAAGTAAATACGGCCACGTACGTACATACGGGCGGAGTCTCGAACGCCTACTCGCGCGTACGTACGGCCAGGGCTCGTGTACATGGCTGGGTCGGAACGGAGAAACTGCGTCGTCGTCGTGTTCATGGGGAGGCAACAGAATGCGTCATGTTCATCGGGAGGCAACGGAACGCGTGGGAGCCAACCGGCTTGGACGGAATAGCCGCTGGAAACGAGGCCTGGCATACCGCAGAACGGAGGAAATGGCCTTGTGTTCGACCAGCCACGTTCGAAACGGGATCCTGTTCATCGGAAGGGGTCTGGCGTACCGCAAAACGGAGGAAACAGACCTCGTACGGTCGAAACGGGGGTCCTGTTGATCAGGAGGGGTGTGGCGTACCGCAAAACGGAGGAAACGGACTTGTGTTGGAGCGCTACGGTCGAAAAGGGGGTCCTGTTCATCGGGAGGGGTGTGGCGTACCGCAAAACGAGACTCCACGGGATACTGTTCATCTCCACTGTCGACCCCCTCCAGCCTCCACGGGCTACTGTCATCCACCGTCGACCTCCTCCAGCCACCACCTGCGACTGTTCATCCATGGGCTCCTGTTCATCCAGCCTCCACCGCGCGCTACTCCACTGGCTACTGTTCAACCAGCCCTCTCCACGGGCTCCTGTTCAACCACCCCTCCACGGGCTACTGTTCATCCACCCCTCCACCGTCTACTGTTCATCCAGCCCTCCACGTGGTGGTCCTATTCATCCAGCCCTCCAC
>NC_057814.1:108280807-108314549 GCF_018294505.1 Triticum aestivum | reverse complement strand
CTCACTGTTCATCCAGAGGCAGCATCGATCGGCTTCAGTTAGCAGCAGTAGCGAAGGAACCGCTCGATCGGGTTCAGTTAACAGCCATCGATCGATCACTCGAGTTCAGTAACGCGTAGCCTGCAGTGCAATCGCTCGGGTTCAGTTAGAGCCCAATGCCTCGCTCGGGTTCAGTTAGAGCCAACGCCTCGAACCCACGCGCGTGCGTGTACGAGAGAAACGCGCATCGCTCGGCCCCGACCACCCACCGTAACTGGGAACACCCCGATATTTTCCTCGCCCTTGCTTCTACCACGGTTTTTTCCGTCATGGACGGCCCAAAGAATGTCATGCAGCTGCGTCTCCGGCCCGCCCAGGACGAAAAGCCCATATTCTATCATGGATTTTTGTCATAGAAGTAGGACCCCGCCACATCTATGATGATATCGGGTTTTGTCACAATTATCGTCAGAGAAGTGTCATAAGTATGACAGAAAAAAGTTTCGTTCGGCCCAAAATGTCACGGATGTGTCTTTTTTTGTAGTGGGAGAGAGCGCCCCTCCTTCTTCTTGTTCTTTGACCTCCCCCCTACATGGGAGGAGAGTTCCCCCTCTGGTCCATGACCGCCATGGAGGCGGAGGGGCGGGAGCCCCTCCAAGATTGGATCTCTCTCTCTCTCTCTCTCTCTCTCTCTCTCTGTTCTATTATGTTTCGCGTTCCTGTTTTCTAGCCGTTCACTGTTTCTTAAATTCCCGGAGATCCGTAACTCTGATTGGGCTAAAATTTTGAGGGAATTATTATTCATAAATTATCTTTCCTGCGGCGAAAGAAGGGTAGCAACCGCCTTACGAGGTGCCCACTACCAACCTAGGCGCGTCGGGCCCCCCTGGCGCGCCCTGATAGGTAGTGGGCCCCTCGAGCACCGTCTTGCATTAATTCTTCTTCCAAAAATTCACATATATTCTAGAATAAATCTCCAGAAAGTTTTATCGTATTTGGACTTCATTTGCTATGGATATTCTTCGAAACAAAAAACATGCAACAAACAGGAACTGACACTGGGCACTGGATCAATATGTTAGTCCAATAAATCATATAAATTGTTGCCAAAAAGTATGTGAAAGTTCTATAATATTGGCATGGATCAATAAAAAATTATAGATACGAGGAGACGTATCAACATCCCCAAGCTTAATTCATGCTCGTCCTCGAGTAGGTAAATGATAGAAAAGATAGTTTTTGTTGTGAAATGCTACCTAGCATGATCTTGACCATATATCTAATCATGGCATGAATATTAAGACAGGAGTGATTTAAAGCAATAGTCTATAATTTGACATAAAGACATTAATACTCTGGTATCCCAACAAACAATCATGTCTTCCAAAATATCAATGCTAAAGAACGTTATCCCTAGCCCATCATGCTCAACCATTGATCCATTCATGAAACACAATCAATATTAGCTACACCAAATGCACAAGTATGACAGTAGTGCTCTCAAGTTGATGCTTTATAAGAGAAGGCGAAGACTCAAAATAAAAATATAAGTTGCATAAAAGTAAATAGATAGACCCTTCGCAGAGGGAAGCAGAGATTTGCAGAGGTGCCAGAGCTCAAAGCTTAAATTAGAGATAAAATTATTTTTAGAGGCATCCTTTTCCTGTCAACGCTACGACCAAGAGTTCCCGACAGCTTTCATGCCAGACACATTATAGGCTGTTCCCAAACAGAAAATAAAGTTCATTTCCTTTCCACCATTCTTTCACAATCCATGGCTAGCCGTATCCACGGGTGTCTTCCATACCAACACTTTCCAAGGGATTTTGTTATTATTATTTTTGATTCATTATGGGACTGGCATCCCTATTACCTGCCACTTTCTCGTGCAATGACAAGTGAATAAACACTCATCGTGAGAATAACCCGCCTAACATGGAAAATATCGGCCACCCCTTGCCGCCACATGAGCGGTTCGGGCACACATAACAGAAATTTATTTTGAATAATTGAGTTGGCACATGCAAATTTACTTGGGATGGCATGTAAATACTGCATATAGGTAGGTATGATGGACTCATATGGCAACTTTAGGTTTGATGTCTACTACGCAACTTTATTCTTGTAGACTCGTGTTGGGCCTCCAAGCGCAGAGTTTTGTAGGACAGTAGCAATTTTCCCTCAAGTGGATGACCTAAGGTTTATCAACCTGTGGGAGGTGTAGGATGAAGATGGTCTCTCTCGAACAACCCTGCAACCAAATACAAGAAATCTCTTGTGTCCCCAACACACCCAATACAATGGCAAATTGTATAGGTGCACTAGTTCGACAAAGAGATGGTGATAAAAGTGTAATATTGATGGTAGAAATATATTTTTATAATCTGAATAAATAAAAACAGCAAGGTAGCAAATAGTAAATGGGCACAAAAGCAGTATTGCAATGCTTGAAAATGAGGCCTAGGGTCCGTACTTTCACTAGTGCAACCTCTCAACAATGCTAGTATAATTGGATCATATAACTATCCCTCACGTGCAACGAAGAATCACTCCAAAGTTCATATCTAGCGGAGAACATAAGAATAAATTGTTTGTAGGGTACGAAACCACCTCAAAGCTATTCTTTCCGTTCGATCTATTCAAGAGTTCGTACTAAAATAACACAAAGCTATTCTTTCCGTTCGATCTATCCTAGAGTTCGTACTAAAATAACACCAAAGAAAATTCATATTCATAATACTCAATCCAACACAAAGAACTTCAAAGGGTGCCCCAAGATTTCTACCGGAGAAACAAAGACAAGAACGTGCATCAACCCCTATGCATAGATTACCCCAATGTCACCTCGGGAATCCGCGAGTTGAGTGCCAAAACATATATCAAGTGAATCAATACGATACCCCATTGTCACCACGAGTATTCAATTGCAAGACATATATATAAGTGTTCTCAAATCCATAAAAGTATTCAGTCCGATAACGAAATCTCAAAGGAAAAACTCAATTCATCACAACAAGATAGAGAGGGGAAAACACCATATGATCCGACTATATTAACAAAGCCCGCAATACATCAAGATCATGACATCTCAAGAACACGAGAGAGAGAGAGAGTGAGAGAGAGAGAGAGGGATTAAACACATAGCTACTGGTACAAACCCTCAGCCCCGAAGGTGGACTACTCCCTCCTCATCATGGTGGCTGCCGGGATGATGAAGATGGCCACCGGAGATGATTCCCCTCCAGTAGGGTGCCGGAACGGGGTCTAGATTGGTTTTCGGTGGCTACAGAGCCTTGCGGCGGCGGAACTTCTGATCTAGGTCTTCCCCGAAGGTTTTTGGAATATTTGTGAATTTATAGGGCGAAGAGGGGGTGCGGGAGGCCACCGAGGTGGGCACAACCCACCTGGGCGCGCCAGGGGGCCCAGGCGCGCCCTGGTGGGTTGTGCCCCCTTCGGGGCACCCCCTAGGTGCTGCTCTGGCCCATCCTAGGTGATCTGGTCCATAAAAATTCTCCAAAAAGTTTCGCGGTGTTTGGACTCCGTTTGATATTGATTTCCTACGATGTAAAAAACAAGCAAAAAAACAGCAACTGGCACTGGACATTGGGTCAATAGGTTAGTTCCAAAAAATTATATAAAGTTGCTATAAAATGATTGTAAAACATTCAGGAATGATAATATATTAGCATGAATACTTTATAAATTATAGATACGTTTGAGACGTATCAAGATTTAAGGAATTGGATGCGCAAGCAACATTCCCGCTTAGTACAAATGGAGACTATCAAATAGATTGAGAAACGACCAACCAAAAAGCGAAAACGGTCATAAACGTGCATTGAACATAACTAACACTGAATGATGCACCATAAGTAGGATATAACTTTGTTGCATAACTATGGACTTAACGTGCATGCATAGGGAATCACAAATCTTAACACCAATATTCTTACTAAACCACAATCATTCCTAAGTACCTCCCACATATTACCATCTATATATCGCAAAACTATTGCAAGGAATCAAACATATCATATTGAGTGATCTACAAGCTTCATTTAGGATTTTCTGACTAACCATGTGAATGACCAATTTCTGTTGACTCTTTAAATAGATATAAGTGAAGCATTAGAGTTTATTTCTTTCTATAAAATACTTGCCCACACTCTAATAAATATAAGTGGAGCAAAAGAGCATTATACAAATAATGGTTTTCTTTGTGTAGAGAAACATGCAATCCAAACTTCAAATGATATAAGTGAAGCACATGATGCATTCTATAAAGTCATACTCAAAAGATATAACTGAAGTGTAAAAAGCATTCTATAAATCAACCAAGGAATATATTATACCAGCATGGTGCATAAAAGAAAAGGGGAAAATAAACACAAAAAGGCGCTCCAAGAATTTACGCACATCATGTGACGAATAAAAATATAGCTCCAAGTAAAATTCCCGATGGGCGTTAGAAGAAAGCACTACTAGGAAAAACGCTACCAGTAGCGTTGGTTTTTTGCATACCAGTAGTATGAAGGAATTTACGCACATCTAACTTTTAGCAGTAGCGCGTTTTTTATCCCGCGCTATAGCTAAAAAAGTTAGTAATAGCGCAGTGCACCCACGCTACCACTATTCAACACCTACGCTAGTACTCCCTTCGTTCCATAATGTAGTGCCTATAGATTTTTGGAAGAGTCAAACCTTACAAACTTTGACCAAGTTTATGAAGAAAAACATTTACATTTAGAATGCCAATCATATATTATTAGATTCATCGTAAGATGTATTTTCATATTTTATATATTTGACATTGCATATATAAATAGTTTTCTCTATAAACTTGGTCAAAGTTTGTAAAGTTTGACTTTATAAAAAATCTATAGGCACTATAATATGAAACGGAGGGAGTACTATCTAAGTAGCCCCACTTACACCTACCCTACTACTATCCAAGTACTAGTAGCCCCCAAATTTTTCCCCCACGCTACAACTAACTAACTAGAAATTAAAAAAAAGTCATATGCAGTACTCATGGATGGAAATCAAGACACGTCTAGTGTAAATAAAAGTTCACAGAACCATCTTAGCACTTGCAGCATTCATGGATACAACATTGACCATCTCAACTCGAGATCACGAGATCCCATTTAACATCAGATGCAAACAACTAGACCACTTCTCTAGATGTATCTACCAAGGCTCGAAGTTCAAACATCGATGGATTCGAACACTCCCTCCCGCCGGACGGTGACGTCGATGTCCTCCACCTCGGCGACCTCCGGTGTCGCAATGACTTTGATGATCATCTGTGCGGCGCGGTCGTCGGGCTTCATGATGAAGTCCACCTCCGAGTGGTTGAAGAGCACGACGCCCACCAGGCCGCAGTAGTCCACGTCAATCACCCCTACGCCCACGTCGGAAAGTGAAAATTTGTTAGTTGGCGTCCGCATCCAAATCCAGTAGGGTATTTTCTTTCTTTTTAGCACATGCACATGAATCAATAGTAATGGCTAATAACAAGAAAAAATAACCATGAATCCTAAAAAAATCATTCTCTGGGCCAGGTTCATAGTTTCGAGGCATGGGAAAGGATAATATTGGGAAAAGTCTTCATTAACTAGGACAAAGTACTATAATGCATATGAATAATCATAAGGCAATCTATAAAAGAGAGAACAATTATGGAAAAATATTTAGGATCAAGAGCTCAATACAAACATTAGAACCTCAAAATGCAAGTTAAACTATTTTCTACTAACCACGACCAGAGTACATAACATGATATAGTGTTCAACTGTAGCAAGTAGAAACTACCTAAGCAGAAGTATCAATAGCATACGTGGAATACACAAATCAGATACTACAGTTGTGTGATCACATCATTGTTCAGCTCACCAACTATGACAATGTAAGGTAATCACGGTGATGCTCCACGGTTGTAAATAACGTAAGATTGTCCTTAACATGAGCAACTTGTGCGAGTGATATGCCCATTGAAATCGGGAACTAATGCAGGGTGATTCAGAGAGGTATGAAGAGGCAAAAAGTAGTTACAGTAGTCCTGTCACAGAAAGGAGTATAAAAGTACTTGACATGTTTTGGCACTGAAGCAACACTGTCACTCGTTCATTTGGCGATTAATTCACAAACAGAAAATGAAAGTTCCAAGGAAATACAGCAAACATATGTCATCAGGATTACACACCTTTAATTGCACAAATGATTTAGGGTAATTCAATGTAGAAATATCCGGCAAACAATATTGCATGGTAGCAAAAAAAATCATTCCAGTATTGAGATCGAGCATATAGAGAGGGTGAGTGTATATTACCAGTCTGCTAGCTGCAAGTCAATTAGGAAAATAAAAAGGTACCACTTGATAACCCATAGAAGTTTGCACCTGATAAATTGGAATAAAAAAACTGCTATGTTTTGCACTGTACAAAAAATAAATGACAATATGAGGAGATGAGCCTTTAAATGCAGAATATAAACAGTACTTTAAATCGTTTTGACCTCTGCACCATATATGATTGCATACAATAAAATTGATAAGTATTGCATTAGTAACCCCCTAAGGTGCGGAACAAAGTTTCGAATAATAAGATCAGATTGACTCACAATCATGTTCTGGCATAACTCCCGAACTCGCTCGTGCAATCTGAATAATTTAACACATGGGTAAATGTCAGGTAGATCTACTTTAGACAGATTATTAGAACTAAGCTATCAGCTGATAAAACTGCAGCAGGCAAGTATTCTCACCTGAGTGGATTAGTGTTGCGTGTGAGGGCAAGCAGCTAGCTTGATATTTAGCCATGGATGCATAGTGTTGGCTTAGTCGACGCCGAGTACTTTCCGGGGACGTCCCCGGCAACGAACAATGACGACGACGACGATCACCATGACAAATCGACGATGATGACCACGACGGTTGCAACACATAGAAACACACTCCGTGCATGCATTAACCTGTACATGTTTGTCGGTCATTCATCCATGCATATATGCCCCTGATTTAAAGCAAGAGGGATAGTTGTAGTCAATCTTACAAATCCTTGATCTTCCAAACAAAAATACAAATAAGCCAAATCGGGGCTGTAAATTAATCTTAACTCATCACTCCATCAAAATCACTAGGTCAATTTCATTGGGCCAGTGACCATGACGGTGGAACCATAGCAAGGTGACAGTGGAGAGTATTAGTGGAGCCATGGCGAGATGACGGTAGCGAGAAGATCAACCGGTGAAGCCATGGCGATGCGGTCACTTGTGCATGCTGGCCGAGATGTCATCCTGGGCAAGGAGAGGCAGTATTTCGTTGTGAGGAGTGAGGACTGGATGGTGAGCGGATTCATCCCATGGGCTTGTTTAATGAAAAAATTAACAGTCAATCCATGGACTATTACCGGCTGCAAGATAGCACTAGTCTTATACTCCAGCATGAAGAATATAATATGCAGGCAGACTCGGTGCTAATAGAATACAGCAGCAGTGAGTAGTATGTATAATTAACAAAGAGAGAACATGAATGTGTGAAGAAGAGTAGGAGCCTTACATAGGTACGGGACGCGCGGGTTGCTTGCCTCGACCTCGTTGGCGACGCGGAGGATGGGGGCGATCTCAACGAGCGAGGAGGGGACCACTTCGTTGTCGAAGACGGACTCGCCAAGGTTGCCCGCGGTCTGCGTGCGCAGGATCCTCCTGCCGCCAGACGCCGGGGTGGAGGACGCGGTGCCCGAGGGCTCTCCGCCGCCGCCGGTGACGGATCCCGCAAGCTCCGGCCTCGCCATCGCCGATTGTGGTGGATTCCGGCAAGAACACGGGAGGCGCCCGAAACCCTAGCCGCGGGCAAAGGTGCAGGCCTTAGGCACGGATCTGGATGGAGGGGACGGAGGGGCGGAGCTTGAGGATCTTGGGGGCGTGTGGCGCGCGGCCGGAGCTCGCCGGAACCGGCCGGCGTGGGTGGTGGCGGCGGCGAGGAGATCGTGGGGAGAGGAGATCGACCAAGGGGTGGGGTGAGGTTCGCGAGAGAGAGAGTTTTTTTTTTGAGAGATTCGTGAGAGAGTTTGGTGGGGTCGAGCGGGGGGAGGGTGTGGAGCGGTGGTGGACACGCTCACTAGTAGCGTGGTGTATCTCACCTCCTATAGCTATTCGCTTACTAATAGCCAGGTTTTGTCACCCACGCTATTACTATGCCCTGTCCGTGGGAGATATTTATTAATAGCGTGTTTTTTCACCATGCGTTACTAGTAAATATTTACTAGTAGCGAGGGGCTAATATGGCACGCTACTAGTAATTAGTAGTAGCGTGGGTCAAAATAGCGCGCTACTGGCAAGCGTCTATCTATAAGCTATTTTCTAGTAGTGAAGAGGTGATGCCTTCGGGGGCATCCCCAAGTTTAGTTGCTTGTGAGTCCTTGAATATTTACCTTGGGGTTCCCCGGGCATCCCGAAGCTTTGGCTCTTGCCACTTCTTATTCCTTCATCCATCGTGATCTCACCCAAAAAATTGAAAACTTCAATCGCACAAAACTTAACAAAATACTCGTGAGATCCGTTAGTATAATAAAAAAAATCACTACTTTAAGTATTGTTGCAAATCCATTCATATTTTATTTTTGCACTATAGCCAATGTATTCTAACTTCTCCATGGCTTATACCACCGATACAATCCATAGTTCAATCAAAACAAGCAAAACAATGCATCAAAAACAGAATCTGTCAAAAACAGGACAGTCTGTAGCAATCTAAACATTGACCATACTTCTGCAACTCCAAAAATTCTAAAAAAAATGGGACAAAATATTTAGTAGGAAATTGACCCATTTCACGAGGTTTCATGCATTTGGATCGATCAATCCATCAAAAAAAATCCCTAAAGCGTCGCAAATCTGAAACAAAGTAGTACTTGTATAGTATATGTACGTACTACCCACGGCTGGCTCGACTGGCTGGTGAAACAAAACTAGCGACCCAAGGAAACGAAAGGAAGGCCCAGCCAAAGCCCACGAAAGGAACGCCCTGGTCTCAGGCAAAGCCTGGGATCTGCCTAGAAATAACCCAGATTTAGGTACAAAATGGCAAAAATTCCCCTTCTCGTAGTTCTCCTGGGCGAAAGCCCTAACTTTGTTGGGCGCCGGCGGCGCCCTCGGCGTCGTATCCTTCTTGAAGGTGTCGTTTCGAGAGCTTGGCGGTCGGTGGGCGTTGTTGGGGTGCGGGTGGTGGCGGCGGTGGTACCGTCCTCGTCCTAGCGGAAGTTTTTCCTCCTCTGGTGATGGATGTGGGTAGCGGTGGTGTTCTGCTTGAGGAGAAACTCCGGTCCCTATTCTTGGGGAACGTTTTCATCTCGCGACGGTGCGACGCCTTTCGATCCAGGCGAGGAGGTTGTGTTCTTCTTCAGAGATGGATTTGGTTGGATGTGCCGTGCGGGGGTCCATAGTAGCTTTGTGATGTCATTCTCCAATTGTGTCGGTCTGCCTCTCTCCTCATGAGCCGAAGTGTTTTTGTTCCCGGTGCTCCGTTCACGGAGGAGGACCTCAGCGTCTATGGCTTCATGCCTCATTGTGTATCTTCTTTGTTTGTAGCGTGTGAGGCCTAGCTTGTTGCTTTCCAATGCCATTATATCTTTTTGCTCTGTAATTTCTTTCTTGTTGCCTAAGGGGGACAAATCATGATCACCGGAGTTCATAGCATTGACAAGTTGGAGTGAGTCAGATTCGAAGACCACATGATGAAGACCCATCTCACTAGCAGCTTCAATGGCATCGTCACATGCGCCGACGAACTCCAACATGCTCTGAACATATTGTACATTTCCAACATGCACAGCTAAAAGATCGTGGATGTCGCCTAGAGGGGGGTGAATAGGCGCTTTAAAATAATTACGGTTTAGGCTTGATCAAATGCGGAATAAACCTAGCGGTTAATTTGTCAAGCACAAAACCTACAACAACTAGGCTCGCCTATGTGCACCAACAACTTATGCTAAGCAAGATAAACAACTATGTGATAGCAAGATATATAACATGAAACACTATGGCTATCACAAAGTAAAGTGCATAAGTAAAGGGCTCGGGTAAGAGATAACCGAGGCACGCGGAGACGATGATGTATCCCGAAGTTCACACCCTTGCGGATGCTAATCTCCGTTTGGAGCGGTGTGGAGGCACAATGCTCCCCAAGAAGCCACTAGGGCCACTGTAATCTCCTCACGCCGTGGCACAATGCAAGATGTCGTGATTCCACTAAGGGACCCTTGACGGCGGTCACTGAACCCGTACAAATGGCAACCCTTGGGGGCGGTCACCGAACCCGTACACTTTGGCAACCCTTGGGGCGGTCACCGGAACCCGTCAAATTGCTCGGGGTGATCTCCACAACCTAATTGGAGACCCCGACGCTTGCCCGGAGCTTTACACCACTATGATTGAACACGAACACCACCAATCGTCTAGGGCACCAAGGCACCCAAGAGGAACAAGCTCAAGGGTACCAAGAACCCAAGAGTAATAAGCTTCTCAACTTTTCACTTCCATGTATCACCGTGGAGAACTCAAACCGATGCAACGAATGCAATGGCAAGGGCACACGGAGTGCCTAGTCCCTCACTCTCAAATCTCACCAAAGCAACAAAAGCTATGGAGGAATATGAGAGAAAGAACAAGAAGGAGAACACCAAGAACTCCAAGATCTAGATCCAAGGGGTTCCCCTCGCATAGAGGAGAAAGTGATTGGTGGAAATGTGGATCTAGATCTCCTCGCTCTTCCCCCCCCCCCCAAAAAAATTAGCAGGAATCCATGGAGGGATTGAGAGGTAGCAAGCTCGAAGAACGTCAACAATGGGGAAAGAACATGAACTAAAGGAATAAGGTTCATTGGGGAAGAAGACCCCCTTTTATAGGCACCCCCGAATCCAACCGTTATGCACTCAGGTCGTGCACAAGCGGTACTACCGCTCGGAGGAGCAGTACTACCGCTTAGCAAGGTCAAAACAACCCAACGAGAGAGAAAAACACGAGTTGTAGTTCTGCCAGAGAGGTAGTACCGCTCTGGGAGAGGTAGTACTGCCTGGAGAGGTAGTACCGCTCGGGTGGAGAGGTAGTACCGCTTACCGCTTATAAGAGGTACTACCGCTCTACTACCGCGAAACCCGACACAAAAAAACGCATCCCGGGAAGCAGCGGTACTACGCGCGGTACATGCCTGCGTTACTGCCGCTTACAAGCGGTATTACTTCTCTAGAGAGCAGTACTACCGCTTGAGGCTTTCAGGAACACAACAGAGAAAACAGAGGATGTAATAAAGCCTAAACTACCACAACTTCTGCATATGAGCTTCGAATTGAGCAAACTCAAGCTTGTTGTATAGATGACGATGAGTAGCATCCAACAGCGACTTGTTATAGTAAGAAGAGGCAGGGGAGGTATGCCTAAGATATAGAGAAGTGAAACCTCCAAAAGATAAGAACCGACATAACCTCCAACATCGAAAACATCATAAAAGATGCATGTGAACTCCGTTTTCGATGAACTCGAGCTTGTCATCAATATGAGCATAAGCTCTAAGACTCACAAAGAGAACCGGCAAAACCCCCAACATAAAAAACATCATAGAAGATGCATCTGAACTATGTTTTCGATGAACTCGAGCTTGTCATAAAAATGACCATAAGCTCCAAATCTCACAAGGAGAAGAACCAAACAAGAACCAATAAAGATGCTGCAAGGATGCAATGGCTTGAGCTCTCTACAAACAATATGATCAAGCTACTCATCGAGAGCCCCCCTTGATAGTACGGCAATTGATCCTATAACCCGATCTCCCAACTACCACCATGAGGCCGGTAAAATAGAAAACCTATCAAGGGCAAACCTTTGCCTTGCACATAGTCCACTTGAGCTAGATGATGACGATCTTGACTCCCTCAAGTTGGACCACCTTCCTTGATTGTATTGGCTCGATGAAGATTAGTTGATTGCTCCCCCATACTCTACTATATATGGGTGAGCCGCTCTTTGGCACATATTCACAAGTCCATTGGCACCACAATGGGCGGCAAGCTTCAAGGATGATCTCTTCGTGATGCTCCACTTGAACTTGCGCACCGCAATCTTGATGACGATCACCACTTGATGTCGTCCTCCATGGGTTGTATGAGATCTTCCTCTTGACGCAAACCCATGGAAACAAACCTAACCCCGCATAAAACTCATACGTAGATCATGGGTTAGTACACAAAGCGTAATGGACAATGCTTACTATACCATGTGATCACTTGATCCCCATCGGTACATCTTGTACACTTTGTGTGTTGATCAACTTGATTCGCTCTTGACTTAGTCTTGATCAACCTTGTATCGTATCTTCTACATGACTACTCTTTGGATAATTACTATAATAGCACATTGGTCAACATATAAACTCCTTGAAACCAACAAATGGACTTCAAGAAATTCCTATGGAAAAATCCTTCAAATATAACTCAAAACAACCATTAGTCCATAGAAATTGTCATCAATTACCAAAACCAAACATGGGGGCACCGCATGTTCTTTCAACATCCCCATGCGCCCCTTCCCAAATCGACACAATAAGTGTTT
Source organism: Triticum aestivum (assembly GCF_018294505.1). Classification (NCBI taxonomy): domain Eukaryota; kingdom Viridiplantae; phylum Streptophyta; class Magnoliopsida; order Poales; family Poaceae; genus Triticum; species Triticum aestivum. The sequence goes on along the minus strand of NC_057814.1, from coordinate 108,301,967 downwards.
GACCGCTCCCTTCTTCAACACAGAAATCAATGATGAGTTTCCTAACATTGTAAGCTATATATCCCTCACGTGATTTGATCTTCTTCCCCTGGTTAGCCCTGTTTTGAATATTCCACCATCCATCCCCAAAGAAGATAAGCACCAAGTCATGCTTGTCTGGTTTCAATGACCATAAGTGATCAAACATGGTCGAAGGGGTTGCACATTTTCAATGACCATAAGTGATCAAACATGACCAAAAAGAGCAGGAAGTGCAAGAAGAGCAAGCCTAACCACCTCGATCTGCAGCTCCCTCCAAACCTGTTTAATCTTCTTGCACTTCCTGCTCTTTTGACACTATAGACTTAAGGTTTTATCACAAGAGCTATTTATCGCCTACTGCGGGGCAGAGCTATGGCTTGCCTCTGGGCCGACCCAGTACTGTCATGGTGGAAGCGAGTTTTATCTTGTTTGCAGTGGTTTTCTCTGGTTTTCTTCAGCTCTTTCTTTTTCTTGTTTCGGTTTTCCTAGTTTCTAGCTTTAATTTTTTTTCCTCACTAGTAGAAAAGAGGGCTTTGGTTCAGGCCGGGTCAGCCCATTAGTCCCGGTTCAGTCCAGAACCGGGACCAATGGGGGCACTGGTCCCGATTTGTGAGGCCAGGGGCCTGCCGGGCCTCGTGGGGGCATTGGTCCCGGTTCGTCTGGCCCCTTTGGTCCCGGTTGGTGGGACGAACCGGGACCAATGGGCCTCGCTCCTGGCCCACCACCATTGATCCCGGTTGGTGGCTTGAACCGGGACCACAGGCTGCCCTTTAGTCCCGGTTCATGCCACGAACCGGGACCAATGAGGTGCCTATATATACCCCTCGCCCGCTGAAAGATCGTGGATGTCGCCTAGAGGGGGGGTGAATAGGCGCTTTAAAATAATTACGGTTTAGGCTTGAACAAATGCGGAATAAACCTAGCGGTTAATTTGACAAGCACAAAACCTACAACAACTAGGCTCACCTATGTGCACCAACAACTTATGCTAAGCAAGATAAACAACTAAGTGATAGCAAGATATATGACAAGAAACAATATGGCTATCACAAAGTAAAGTGCGTAAGTAAAGGGTTCGGTTAAGAGATAACCGAGGCACGCGGAGACGACGATGTATCCCGAAGTTCACACCCTTGAGGATGCTAATCTCCGTTTGGAGCGGTGTGGAGGCACAATGCTCCCCAAGAAGCCACTAGGGCCACCGTAATCTCCTCACGCCCTCGCACAATGCAAGATGCCGTGATTCCACTAAGGGACCCTTGAGGGCGGTCACCGAACCCGTACAAATGGCAACCCTTGGGGGCGGTCACCGAACCCGTACACTTTGGCAACCCTTGGGGGCGGTCACCGGTACCCGTCAAATTGCTCGGGGCGATCTCCACAACGTAATTGAAGACCCCGACGCTTGCCCGGAGCTTTACACCACAATGATTGAGCTCCGAACACCACCAACCGTCTAGGGCGCCCAAGCACCCAAGAGGAACAAGCTCAAGGGCACCAAGCACCCAAGAGTAATAAGCTTCTCAACTTGTAACTTCCACGTATCACCGTGGAGAACTCAAACCGATGCACCAAATGCAATGGCAAGGGCACACGGAGTGCCCAAGTCCTTCTCTCTCAAATCCCACCGAAGCAACTAATGCTAGGGAGGAAAATGAGAGAAAGAACAAGAAGGAGAACACCAAGAACTCCAAGATCTAGATCCAATGGGTTCCCCTCACATAGAGGAGAAAGTGATTGGTGGAAATGTGGATCTAGATCTCCTCTCTCTTTTCCCTCAAAAACTAGCAAGAATCCATGGAGGGATTGAGAGTTAGCAAGCTCGAAGAAGGTCAACAATGGGGGAAGAACACGAGCTCAAGAGATGTAGTAGAATGGGGAAGAAGAACCCCTTATATAGTGGGGGGAACAATCCAACCGTTACCCCCACTTCAGCCCCGCAGTGAGCGGTACTACCGCTTGGCCAGCGGTACTACCGCTTGCCCCTATAAGCGGTACTGCCGCTCCCCCTCGCGGTACTACCGCGGTGGCAGGGCGGTACTACTGCATACGAGCGGTACAACGGCCCCCACTGCCGTGGCTAGTACCGTAAAACCCGACACGAAAAAAGACCCCTCGAATCGAGGCGGTACTAGCACGAGACCGCAGCGGTACTACGGCTGGGGGCTACCAGCGGTACTACCGCTCAGGAGCAGTACTACTGCTCTAGAGCGGTACTACCGCTTGTAGCACCCAAGCGGTACTACCGCTCCGGCCCGCGGTACTACCGCTAGGAAACCAAAACTGCCATAACTTCTGCATATGAGCTCCGAATTGAGCAAACTCAAGCTTGTTGGATAGAGGAAGACGAGTAGCATCAAAACAGCATCCGCTAAGAGGCAGGGGAGGTATGCCAACAAATAGAGGAGTGAAACCTCCAACCGAGAAGAACCGGCATAACCTCCAACATCGAAAACATCATAGAAGATGCGAGTGAACTCCGTTCTCGATGAACTCGAGCTTGTCATCAAGATGACCATAAGCTCCAAAACTCACAAAGAGAAGAACCAAACAAGAACCAATAAAGATGATGCAAGGATGCAATGGTTTGAGCACTCTATGAACGATACGATCAAGCTACTCATCGAGATCCCCCCTTGATAGTACGGCAATCGATCCTATAACCCGGTCTCCCACCTACCATCATGAGACCGGTAAAATAGAAAACCTATCAAGAGCAAACCTTTGCCTTGCACATGGTCCACTTGAGCTAGATGATGACGATCTTGACTCCCTCAAGTTGGACCACCTTTCTTGGTTGCGTTGGCTCGATGAAGACTAGTTGATTGCTCCCCCATGCTCCACTATGGGTGAGCCACTCTTCCGCACATCTTCACAAGTCCATTGTCACCACAATGGACGGCAAGCTTCAAGCATTTGATCTCTTCATGATGCTTCACTTGAACTTGCACACCGCAACATCTTCACAAGTCCATTGTCACCACAATGGACGGCAAGCTTCAAGCATTTGATCTCTTCATGATGCTTCACTTGAACTTGCACACCGCAACCACACCATGGGATCGCTTGATCCCTCTCGGTACATCTTGTGCGCTTTGTGTGTTGATCAACTTGATTCACTCTTGACTTAGTCTTGATCAACCTTGACTCTTTCCAACTCTCTTCATTTGGATGATGTCTTGAAGGTAAACATGAATGATCACAAAATCTTCTTCTTCAAGACATGCTTGCAATAAGCTCAACTCTCACATGACCAATCTTTGGATAATTCCTTAATAACACCTTGGTCACCACATAAACTCCTTGAAACCAACACATGGACTTCAAGAAATGTCTATGGACAAATCCTTCAAATATAACTCAAGGCAACCATTAGTCCATAGAGATTGTCATCAATTACCAAAACCAAACATGGGGGCACCGCATGTTCTTTCACCCGCGAGCAGAACACTCCAGTGCTCTGTTTTTCTTTGGCCGGCGAGGGGAGGGCTTTGTGGTGCTCTAGCTCACCTCCTATGCACATGAGGTGTTCGATGAAATGCCCGAGCCACACTAGTTAAGCTTTCTCCTCTCGAAGCTCGACCTCAAAGCTCCATTTTCCTCGAGATTTGTCTAGGTTTAGCGGCCCGTCACGTCCCATTCCCGTCTTCACCGCTGTCGAGCGCCCGCGCCGATCTCGTTGCCGGCACCACCGTGGTGAGCCTCTTGTTCTTATCTTCTTTCTGAAAGAAAAAAATTCTTACTTTAGATAGATACTTGTCTAATTTTCTTACTATTTTATTGCTTGTTATTATATAGTGCGATGGTTTTGGTATCCGCCCCCGTCGGCCCTCGTCCTGTCTATGATTCGGATGTGGTATATATTATCTTTATAACTATTGGTTCATTTATTGTTTATGAAAATTATGCCGACCAACGTGACATAGATTTTATTTATCTAGGAGGTATGTGAACCGGAAATTCCAACCGACCCTATGGGGTCAGGTGGCTACCTCAAAGCCCGGCCTAAGTGGGCCAAGGCTGAGAATGATCTGCTTGATAAAGGGATCGAACCAGAGACAATGAACTGGCCAGACCGTTGCCGGACTTGGTTCTTCGGGGCTGGCGGAACCTTGGACCCTGTATCAGGGAAGTGCGTTTGGACGGACGAGCAAATGAAATACCAGTCAAGAGGCTTCAGCACTATATCGATGCAGCGCAGCAAGGGACGTTCGTTCCAGACAGAGAGAACGACGAGCTCACAATGGCCCTCGGGAATCCTGAGCACCCTGGACGAACACGAGGCACGCCAGGCTCCGTTCCGTGGAAGGCTGGTTTTCCGGACGCAGGCAGTTACAAATGCCAGGAGAGGAGGAAAAAAGTGGAGCAGACCCAAATTCAGAAGCTGCACGAAAGGGTTCAAGCGCTAGAGGAACGAGAGAGACGTAGCTCGCAGCAAGCGACCTGCCCAAACTACCCCCGAAGCTACCCCGCCATCTCAGCGGAGAAGCAGCGTGGCTTCCACCGAGCTGCTTCAGCCGGAGCATGTCTTGACGACTCCTGCTAGCTACCCCGTGGATGCTATCACGGAGTCACAACATTGCCACCGTATGACGCAATGGCAGAACTTCAAAGTCAAGGTGGTTATCGGCTCTGTTCGACCTCCTGAACCCGGCGCAACTTTTCACTGTCGTCCGATTCCAGAAGGATATGCTAGGGTGACGGTGGACGAAATAACGGAGGGATTTGAGGACCTCCAGCTTGACCACCCTACCGGTGAAGGGGAGACTCGGCTGGGTTTTGCTCTGAAGACTCCATGCCTACGGCGGAAGGAGCTCATCAACCTTCCGAACTGGACGCCTCCGCCTCCTCCTCCTCCTCCGGCGAGTAAGGGCACTCCGCCTCCTCCTCCGGCGAGTGATCAGGGCACTCAGCCTCCTTCTCCGACGCGTGGCGGCACTCCGCCTCCTTCTCCGCCTGCGCCAGCGCGCCCGAGCAGCCAGCCTCCTCCTTCTCCGCCTCGTCAGCAAGGGCGGAAGGTGTAGGGGAACGCAGCAGAAAACAAAAATTTTCCGACCTACGCACCAGCCCAGGACCACTATGGAGACTGCATACATGGTTTGATCTTTTTCGTTACCGACTCGTAGTGCAGCGGGAAGTAGAGTCGATGACGATCGGCGGTGCAGATCCCCGCAGCTAGGATTTACAACCTCCCAACCGCGAGGATGTATACCCTCACCTGCTCCTCAGACAGCCCTCCAGGAGGCGGTCGAACAGCCCCCCGGACGGTGTCGCGGACAGCCCTTCGGGAGGACCTTCGAAACTCGAACGGTCACTCGGACAGCCCTTCGGGAGGACCTTTGAAACTCGGACGGTCACACGGACAGCCCTTCGGGAGGCACTCACGAACTAAGACCGAAACTACGATCTCTCTACAGAGTTGCACACATACGGTGTCATCTATCCGGCAGGGCTTCGCCGTCCAGAACTAGTTCCTGCCGGAACCCAGACAGCCTTACGGCTCTACGAAACTCTTTTCGTGGGAGGGAGAGAAGAAGCCAGATAATGCATGGCATGTGTATGAGAGCAAGGGATGAGTGTGGAGGGCTGCCCCTCCACCTCTATTTATAGGAAATCCCAAGGGGGTAGGGTAGTTTCACAAAAAACCCAAAATGCACATGAATGAAGTCCTTCCACAAGGACCTAGGAGTGAAACCAAGGAACAAGAGGGTCCCCAAGGGGGGATACCCCATGTGGCCGGCCACACCCCCATGAGGGGCCCAAAAAATGGCTCCTATCCATCCATGTCATCCCCAAGATCTTTTGGAACAAAGCCCCAAAAGGTGGCTTTCCATAAAGTAACCATAAAGCTGATTTTCACTATTCACGACGACATTTTTCAGCGTCTGATCGAACTGAAAATATTTATGTGGGCTAAGAACATTTCCAGTACCCACTAAAATGATTTTCAACGCGTTCCGAAACAATTCCGGTTTTAGTGATTTTCATCTGCGAAACGCATCTGAAGTGGCTCCGGCAGCTCCGGAACATTTCCGGTTTTTATCTCAGAAAATTCCAAAAAGCTTCCAGAATGATTCTGGCATCCTCCAAGAATTATCAGGCATGTGCCGAAACCAATTTGACTTAATGGTGTATCCCGAAACAACTTTTCGGTATCATCGAAACTTATCCGATGACCTCTCTCTGCGGTACGATTCCGCTGTCCGAAACTTTTCGGTGTCCGAAACTTTTTCGGTGATTTTCTCTCAGACTCCCTGTCTAGTATTCAGCAGATAGATGACCCTTAAGCGTGTGACCCTATAGGTTCGGTGAAGTATAGACATGACCCGGAACCCCTTGCGATCAATGATCAACATCGGAGCCGTGGACACCCATATTGACCCCTATACCCACACGAATAAATATTCGAGTGAACCTCCAGTTGCCGTGTGCTATTCCTGTTGCTTCGCGATATGTTACAAATACCCGAGGTGAGACATGTTGGCATTCCCGTGGATCAACAACTTGTCCACTATGCTAGTTACCTCGTTACCGGTATTGTTCTCTTTTCTCGTTATCGTGTTCCGGCATCCCCGTGATCAAATCACAAAGTGTCTGGCCAGACGATGATGGATACCGTAACACCGAGAGGGCCCAGAGATATCTCTCCATCGTCGGAGGAGCAAATCCCAATCTTGAGCTATCAAGTTACTTGACACACTTTTCCATGAACCCGTAAGCCGCCGTAATAGCCACCCATTTACGGATGACGTTTAACAAACCCCAAAGTTCATGAAGCAAGCATGAAGAAACTCGATATTCTCATGGTCTAAGGAATCATGCAAACGTTAACCATCTCTTTGTTATGTACCAATAAACTTGTGACGAATGAATCTCATAGCATAACATCATGCCGGGTCGATTCAACACAAATGTTCTCTTAACATTATGCCCTCAAGGTTGCTGACATAGACATGCCCATGATCAGGAAAACATAACCATCATGCAACACTTGAGCTAGTCTTAGAGGCCAGACTAGGAATACATTTTACCGTTTATTATTCCACACGTGCATATGAGTCTTCCTCCGAGCCTCGTGGTTATTGCAGACTCGAGAACCATAGCAGTTATAGCATGGAACATAAACATAATTATGAACTCGGAGATAAATAATATCATTTATTATTGCCTCTAGGGCATATCTCCTACAGACTCCCACTTGCACTAGAGTCAATAATCTAGCTTATGCTAATGCACTTCACACCTGTGGAACACCGGTGTAAATATGCTTCGCTTGTGGTATAGCCTGATGTCCAACGGATCTGACGACTTCAGTTCCGTGTGTATCTTTGCATGTCCTCGCGTTTTCACATTTTCACAAAATTCATATTTTGTGTGGACTTGGCTTTGTATGTATGTGAATCACAGGTCGAACCTGGATTCCTCAGACTGAGTTATGGAGCAACTACCTGCAGTAGTGTCCCATTGTCAAAAGCCATCTTGGAACTATACTAAGTTCATGAATGAACTATATGATTCAACATCTTCTTTGTCGCTTCTAAAGCGTCAACATACTTAGCCCTTGTTATAGAATTCGCCACAGTAACTAGTTTGAACAAATTCCAACTAACTGTGCCACACATTGTGTGTTACACAAAACCCTTAATTTAAATCGAAAATCGCATGGAGAAAAGATGAAGACTGTATCGATGTAACATTTTACAACGAACTCTTCATGATCTCTGCTTGCGAGAAAACCATGTCATCAGTACTTACGCTAGTACTCTGTGACATCTTTCACTGTTGTCCCATGATCAGTAATTTGATCACTTTGGTACCCATACTCGCAACACCTTGGGAGTATCGGACATATCTGGTTGTTTTACATACCATGGAATACATGATTAATCCAAACACAAAAGTGTGTGGAATCTACATCATGTATTTTACTCATCAGTGTTTTGGGACACCGAGTCTTGCAAAAACTCTTTCCATGTGACTTTGGCAAGAATCACTCCTTGGCGTTTTAAATGCTAAAAGGTTTTAGCATCTTGTCAATATGTATTCATTGCTTAGCCCCATTAGGTAAATCTATCTCCATAGATCATCATGCCTAATATTGAGGCTATTTAGCCTAAGCACTTCATCGAAAAACTATTTTCAAATGAAGTCCTAATTCGTGTCAAGAAATTTATTTCCAATTACCAATGTGCCAAGCACATAAGGTTTTTAGAAATATTATTACGCTCCCACTTACTTTCTTGAATTACAAGCATCTTCGTTACCCATTGATGAAGTCAAAACCCCTTTGACCATTTCATCAAAACACGAAGATTCCAACTCCATTTTGCTCTCTTCTGTCCATTGCTGGAACTCTGAAGTTTGCATACCTACTAGCATCCTCTGGATCGACAAATTACTTTGGACTATATCATATACAAGTCCTAGCTTTCATTTCCATCAGATGGAAATCCTTTTATCATCCATGTCTCATATCTCATGATTGAAATATGTATTAATTGCTAGTTCAACCCGAACCGACTTTAAGCATCGCTACGATGAAAACAACCTCATCGTAGTCAACTCTTGAACTTGTTATTTCAACAAGTCGAGCTTTATGGATAAAACATTTTTATCCATATCAGTTTTAAGTTCCATAAATATTCTTTAGACTCTAAGTCTTCCGAAAGGTGTATCAAGGTTTTAATCTTGAATCACTTATATGGAAACTAACTTGGGTTGTATTGGCATTTAGCCAATTCCGGAGTCAGGGCCCATCAACGCTTCCTTGTGTATCGTAGGTATAATGTTGTCTAACAACAATATCTCGTTTGCGCACCTGAGAGGTTTGCACGAGCCTTGCCTACGTGGTTCAGCTGCAAGTTCGACCGAAGTTCATACATTTTATTGTAGAGACTTCCGTATCAGTCGCAGTAGGAAACTCTGGAATTACTTCCAAGGTCTCTTTCCTTTGATCTGATGACTTAGATACTGTTTATCTCGTCGAGTTGCACTATTCTCCCACTCACCTTTTTGAAAGAACCATTCTCTTTAAAAGCACGCCGTTTCGCGGCAAAACTATTTGCCTCGGTATAGTGAGGGAGGAATACCCAACATTTTGGTATAACCTACAAAGTAGCACTTGTCTGATTTGGAATAGGTTTGTAACATTTTACACAAGCCCCATATTCCAAATGTTAAGAAAAGATATAACATGGTTGGGCGTACCATACCATGGCTTCATTTCAACAGACCCGATGTAGCTCTTTTCAGTGTAAAAGCCACAGTCTCTAAAGCATCACTTTAAAAAGGATAATGGCAAATTTATTTATGTCATCTTTGACCTTACCATGTCATAAATGGTTAGATTACATCTCCACGGACTTTTCACTTGCAGTGGTGTTCCAGGAGGTGCAAGTTATGAAACCCCTTTCACAACTCATCAGACATTCGCTAAACATGTAACTCAAATATTCCTTTGTGCAATCAAATTGCAGAAACATAATTTTCTTGTTACAATAACTTCTACTTCATTTTTGAAAACCTTTCGAATGATTTCAAAAGATCCAGACTTCCGTCTCATCAAGTAAATATCCATATATCTACTTGAGTCATTTCTGAAGATAAATAAATCCACCACTAACAACACTTATCGGACTACACACATCAAATGTATGATCACTAATAAGTTTGTTGTTCGTTCCTTATGGCCTGTGAACGGTATTTTAGTCACTTCACTTTTCGGAGGAAAGTTGCAAGTGTCAGATGATTCAAAATCAAAAAGACTTCAAAATCCATCATAATGGATTTTTCCATGCGGGTTTCTCCCATGTGACCAAATGTAGTGCCACACTTGTGTGGTATTCTTTTAGTCTTGCGACATTTAGCGTCAGTGTTATGGATGTATCATATTACCCTCAATATTCATAACATACGTCCCATCGATGATGGAAGTATGGCCCTTATGTTATTCATAATACTTAACAACAATTGTTGTTTTTATGAACAACTCTTTTGCAACAAACATTGTGCAATGGGCTAGAGTGTATGAAACTCTAAAATGAATTATGAAAAGTAAACCCAGAGGTATTGTATTATTATCAATATTCATAACATACATCTCATTCATAATGAAAGTATGGCCCTTGTGTTATTCATAACATCGAACATAAAAAGTTCTCTTATGAACAACCTTCTTGCAAGATGCCTTATGCAATGGGATAGAGTTTGTAAAACTCTAAATGAATTATGAAAATAAATACAGACGGCAATACACCGATGGAAGGTATAGTAACATTTACTATGTTCCATGCGTATACCTTAACCTCATTTCTAGCTAGTCTTTCATGCCATAGTAGTTCTTACATCGAGTTGCAACAGAATGCAATCGAGCGGGCATTTTTGTGATGAACTCACAATACCCAAGAATTAGTGATTAACATGTTTAACCATAATTCGCAAGAACTATATCTTTGACCAGCCTTCTATACATCAAAAACTTGTATGACATTCATACATGAGCTGGATATTCCAGTCTTCTTTCCTTTTGCCTTTATACTTCTAGCAGTTTAACTTTTAGTATTTCTCCTACTCTCAGAAGAAGCACCCAACTTAAGAGTGGCATTAGCCCCGGACTTCCTAGGCGTGTAAGTCATACTAACACCCTTTGGACACTTCCTTTATCTTTAAGTTGTTGTTTTATTCACCTTTCATTATATGACAGGCGTTCTTCTGGATCCCTTTCCCAACAGTCAAATGCATAGTAAACACTTTTACTAATACTTGCAAACAAACATTACTTTGTTTGTATCTGAAAATAATTTTCAGTTCCATGAATATCATATAACTATCCCAACTTTCGAAGTTTGGGTTTCATGGAAGCAAACATATTCCACTTGACCGTAACAGAATTCTAGCTTTTGGATCAAAGGACGAGAGTCACATGATCCATAGCATTAGCGGGAGGATACGGAAAGCATGTGATAGGACAAAGTCCTTCTCGGCACTTTTGAGGACAATCCTCATATTACGTTACCAATCGTAAAGTTTTAACCAGATATTTAACAGTTATTCAATTTTAATAGGGAAGGTGGAAACGTGAACCATTATTCTACAACTATTTTGCAAGAAACACTTAGACAGTGTTCATAATTAATTGCACTGAGAATTAAACATGTTAATTCAACAGTGCGCTCCCACTCAAATCAATATCTCTCACAATTAATTTTGTGTGATACAAGATCCAGACTTCAATTCATCGCCATAGAATCATCATCTCATAACGGGAATTTTAATCGGTAGGCCAACTTGCCGATCACATCTCTATGTGACTCTTGCTCATCTTTCGATGCATGTGTTCCGAGCTCAGGACGATCCTGCCATGAACGTCAAGACAACCAAGTGATCTTGCTGCGAGGTCTGACCTCACCCGCCTCACACTTCTCTAGTCGTTCGTACCCATGCATCCATGGCGCACCCCGAAAAGATAGGTGCCGTGACGGTGCTACACTTGGGAGAACACTAACTACTTGATATTTTAAGTGAGAGATCACCCTAATAAAAGCGACTACCGCGCAATCAAGAAGGGTGCATCATAAGGGATAAACATCTCAGGCAATTCATAATAGCATGATATGGTATAGCCCTTTCTGACGGAGAAGTATTTCATTTCTTCGTCTTCGGCATTCGCGTCGGTGTTCACCTTCGCGAAGATTGCCACCACCTTGTTGATGCACCAGATAATATTGCTATCTCTATAGCTAACAAAATAATGCATTACAACAAGGTTGACACGCAGGTCATTAAAGTGCAATCATATGGCTCCAGCCATCATGCCGAATCATGACACGCAGGTCATGTTAATCAAATTACATCATATAGTCATCTCATACATAATCGAATTAGTATGAGCACTGCTATACCACATCACATGCACATCCTGCAAAACCAAGTTAGACGCCTCTAATAGGTTTATGCAAAATTTTATTTTACGTGGCTTCTAAGGTTTTGACTTAAACCGCAGCTACCAACGTTTTATCATCAAGTATGATTATTTAAGTTGCTACATTAACATCTCGGGGTGTATGAAACACGAGATAATTAAATCTCGAGCCCCATACTAAACTTCGTCATACGCATGACCCCCATGCAGATAATATCTGCAATGCCCTTTCATCTGCGAATTTCATCTTTCTTTTGACTACGGCAGAACCCAAAGAACTGATAGCACTTCCATGATCAATCAGGATCACGGATTGCCAGAACTTTGTCAAATTCCACCATGCTGTCTCGAGATTGAGCAAACGCAAATTCTAGGGAAGCAACAAGAACCTCGGGTAACAGATTTCATCTGTCACCCGCATAAATAATTTTCAGCAATAGATCTCATCTACTACCTAATTATATTATGCAATACCCATACATCTCCATGTATTCTAGATCGAAACCTGCATCTACGCATAGCACGGCTCTTGATGCCACTGTAGGGGAACGCAGCAGAAAACAAAAATTTTCCGACCTACGCACCAGCCCAGGACCACTATGGAGACTGCATACATGGTTTGATCTTTTTCGTTACCAACTCGTAGTGCAGCGGGAAGTAGAGTCGATGACGATCGGCGGTGCAGATCCCCGCAGCTAGGATTTACAACCTCCCAACCGCGAGGATGTATACCCTCATCTGCTCCTCAGACAGCCCTCCAGGAGGCGGTCGAACAGCCCCCCGGACGGTGTCGCGGACAGCCCTTCGGGAGGACCTTCGAAACTCGAACGGTCACTCGGACAGCCCTTCGGGAGGACCTTCGAAACTCGGACGGTCACACGGACAGCCCTTCGGGAGGCACTCATGAACTAAGACCGAAACTACGATCTCTCTACAGAGTTGCACACATACGGTGTCATCTATCCGGCAGGGCTTCGCCGTCCAGAACTAGTTCCTGCCGGAACCCAGACAGCCTTACGGCTCTACGAAACTCTTTTCGTGGGAGGGAGAGAAGAAGCCAGATAATGCATGGCATGTGTATGAGAGCAAGGGATGAGTGTGGAGGGCTGCCCCTCCACCTCTATTTATAGGAAATCCCAAGGGGGTAGGGTAGTTTCACAAAAAACCCAAAATGCACATGAATGAAGTCCTTCCACAAGGACCTAGGTGTGAAACCAAGGAACAAGAGGGTCCCCAAGGGGGGATACCCCATGTGGCCGGCCACACCCCCATGAGGGGCCCAAATAATGGCTCCTATCCATCCATGTCATCCCCAAGATCTTTTGGAGCAAAGCCCCAAAAGGTGGCTTTCCATAAAGTAACCATAAAGCTGATTTTCACTATTCACGACGACATTTTTCAGCGTCTGATCGAACTGAAAATATTTATGTGGGCTAAGAACATTTCCAGTACCCACTAAAATGATTTTCAACGTGTTCCGAAACAATTCCGGTTTTAGTGATTTTCATCTGCGAAACGCATCTGAAGTGGCTCCGGCAGCTCCGGAACATTTCCGGTTTTTATCTCAGAAAATTCCAAAAAGCTTCCAGAATGATTCTGGCATCCTCCAAGAATTATCAGGCATGTGCCGAAACCAATTTGACTTAATGGTGTATCCCGAAACAACTTTTCGGTATCATCGAAACTTATCCGACGACCTCTCTCTGCGGTACGATTCCGCTGTCCGAAACTTTTCGGTGTCCGAAACTTTTTCGGTGATTTTCTCTCAGACTCCCTGTCTAGTATTCAGCAGATAGATGACCCTTAAGCATGTGACCCTATAGGTTCGGTGAAGTATAGACATGACCCGGAACCCCTTCCGATCAATGATCAACATCGGAGCCGTGGACACCCATATTGACCCCTATACCCACACGAATAAATATTCGAGTGAACCTCCAGTTGCCGTGTGCTATTCCTGTTGCTTCGCGATATGTTACAAATACCCGAGGTGAGACATGTTGGCATTCCCGTGGATCAACAACTTGTCCACTATGCTAGTTACCTCGTTACCGGTATTGTTCTCTTTTCTCGTTATCGTGTTCCGGCATCCCCGTGATCAAATCACAAAGTGTCTGGCCAGACGATGATGGATACCGTAACACCGAGAGGGCCCAGAGATATCTCTCCATCGTCGGAGGAGCAAATCCCAATCTTGAGCTATCAAGTTACTTGACACACTTTTCCATGAACCCGTAAGCCGCCATAATAGCCACCCATTTACGGATGACGTTTAACAAACCCCAAAGTTCATGAAGCAAGCATGAAGAAACTCGATACTCTCATGGTCTAAGGAATCATGCAAACGTTAACCATCTCTTTGTTATGTACCAATAAACTTGTGACGAATGAATCTCATAGCATAACATCATGCCGGGTCGATTCAACACAAATGTTCTCTTAACATTATGCCCTCAAGGTTGCTGACATAGACATGCCCATGATCAGGAAAACATAACCATCATGCAACACTTGAGCTAGTCTTAGAGGCCAGACTAGGAATACATTTTACCGTTTATTATTCCACACGTGCATATGAGTCTTCCTCCGAGCCTCGTGGTTATTGCAGACTCGAGAACCATAGCAGTTATAGCATGGAACATAAACATAATTATGAACTCGGAGATAAATAATATCATTTATTATTGCCTCTAGGGCATATCTCCTACAGAAGGGACCCGCCGCCGCTCCGGCTGCTCCGACGCGTCGTAGTCCTTCTCCTCCGCCTCGTAAGCAAGGAAAGAAGACAGCCGCAGCCGCTCTGTCTACTCTGCCGGCGTCTAGCAGTACAGCCAGAGGCGGGAGGCAATACAGATTCGGTCCTTCTCTGAAGACTCCAGAGAAGTTACCATACGAGAGGACCGAGGAGGAAACCACGAAGATCGTGCGAGCCGAAGTGACGAACTTCTTTGAAGGGGTGAAAACAAAGAAACATCCACCTCCGGAGGAGAAGGTAGATCCGGTGAAAGCGAAGCGCACTCTGGCTGCCCTGACAAAACCACCAAAGTTTCCCCCGAAAGGCAACTATGAGCGCATTATTGCAAAGATACTTGTCGAAGCGGAGCGGTCGGGAAGTACTGTCTGTGATCAAAGGTTAAAAGAACGACGAGCTGGGAAAAAAATTGCCCAGCTCGGCGAACAAGCGAACCAATCGTGCCCCCCGCTCAAGGTGTCTAGCGACATCATCGCTAATGATCCGAGGATGGTGCCCGGTTATAGCAATCTTGGAGATTACCTGCCCGACGATGTACATTATGATTTCTTGGAGGTGGACGAACACAAATACCATTACGGGAAGCCTCTCGTCAAAGATGAAAGATCTCTAACAACGATGATGCGAAGATTACATGATTGGTACATGAAAACCTGCAGAGAGTCTGGGGGGAGGAATACTTAGACGCTGAGAGTTAGAGAGGAGCATGACCTCGTTCGAATTGAACTGTTGAATGTTCCATTTGAGGAGTTCTTCCAGTTTTTCAATCAAAAGGCCCTTGATAAATCAACGATCACTTGCTACTGTCTGTAAGTAGTACTACTTCTGTCATTAAGTCTCTCTATATAGGTCAGCTCTTTCATTGCATGTATTTATAATTATCCTCACTATATTATGCAGATTGAAGATCGCCGAATTGAGGAAAAGGCAAATCGGTGATATTGGATTCATTAACACAAATCTCATAGATGCAACTGAGGTTAAATATCATGCCGAAAATACCGAGGCCAACTTGCTACGATCGTTGGTAATAAATGAAAACAAAGATATAATACTCTTTCCTTACAACTTCAAGTGAGTGTTACTGTCTTGTGCATATTCGGTTTCCCTTATTAGTCCAGGTTATAGTAATGTAATTGATGACTTATGCATGCGTGCGCAGCTTCCACTATATTCTCCTAGAGATTAAGCTTGAGCAGGGACTAGTAACCGTCTTAGACTCGAGACGAAAAGATCCCCAAGACTATGCGGACATGACTCAAATGCTCGAGAAGTAAGTTAAATCGATCATTATCCACCATATCAGCAACTTTGTTCATTTCCTGATATCAAGTAATTGTTTTCTTTGTCTGACAGGGTTTGGAAAAAATTCACCAAAAAAGCTCCGGGACTGCCGAAGAAGCTGCAATTTAGACACCCGAAAGTAAATACTATAGTAGCATGTTCCTCGCATCTCCTAGTGATTCAAGCGCTAGTTTCATCAATACCATTTAGCATGCTTGCTTATCAGTTTGATTGACCTTTATTTCTTGTAAAGTGGTTGTGGCAGGAACAAGGGAATGATTTCCGTGGATACTACGTTTGCGAGTCCATCCGCTACACGACCTGTGAGCGGGGCTACTCTGACGAACAATATGAAGTGCGTAAGCAATAATATTCACAATTTTATTTTATTACCATCATTTGTGTTGAGTTTCATTTATATATATATATGTATGTATTGACCCCTTCTTCAAATTAGATCTTTCGGATGCGGGATGAACTCCTACCACCAGATCGTATGCGAGCAATTCAAGAGGAATTGGCGGCATTCTTCCTTGACCACGTGATCGCTGAAAACGGAGAATACTATGTGGACCCTGTGTTCATATATAATTAGGAGATTATATTGTAAGAGATAATTATTGTATATATGTAGCCGGTAGTGTCGGATAGATATACAAGAACTTGTTGTTCGACCAATCTCTCGGAGAAGGAGAGGTGGTCGATATCGCTTCTCTCTGTATGCATATATATGTTCATGACGATCTTCTGTTTCCTTCATTTGCTTACTAGCTAGCGTGTCTAGTCCTCTCTATACGTATATAGTACGTAGCGTCGACCAAGCACGGAGATAAGAGATGACACTTCTCTCTATTAATTAGCTAGCTGACACAATATATGAAACACCTAAATTAACCCCCCAAAACCCCCAACCCCCCCCCCCTTCAAAAAAAACAAAAACCACATCCCCTGAAATGCTGACGCGTGGATGCCTATTGGTCCCAGTTAGTGCCACCAACCGGGACCAAAGGCCCTCCTGCCTGGGCTCGCCGCACCGGCCACGTGGAGGCCCATCTGTCCCGGTTCGTGTAAGAACCGGGACTAAAGGGCTAGGGCATTAGTAACGACCTTTTAGTCCCGGTTCAACAACCGGGACAAAAGGCCCTTACCAACCGGGACAGATGACCCTTTTTCTACTAGTGGACAGGGTCGTCCCCTAGATTCTTGCACATGTTGTATGGGAAACAAGTGGATTTAATACATTGTGGTTCGGCCGTGCGGCCGCCTCTTCGCAAATTATCCCCACATATAAAAGGGTGCGTGGCAGTGATGGAAAAGATTTTACACCCCCTTCCTATTCCCTCATCTTCTTCCTCGAGTTCTGCCGCCCATTCTTTGCTCTGCACTTCCACGTTCATTTGCTTCCACCAATGGTCGGCAGTCGTTCTCAGAGGAAACCCAAAGGGGCTGATTCAGAATTTGCTTCGTCCTCGCGCGCGGTCGGCTCCTGAGGGGGGGGGGAGGAGTTGTGCGGTGTCCCAAGGCCAACTGGACCGGCTTTCGATATCGTGTCCATAGTCCATACTCCCTCCGTCCGGTGAAAAATGTACATATAAAAATTTTAGAACAAAGTATGGAATGATGTAAAAAGTGCCACTGGAAATGCGTAAGCCACCATCTCTCTCCTTTTTAATTACCCAACCCCCAAGGAGCTAAGTGCATGTAGAAATTAAGGAGACCATGTGTAAAATGTTATTGGTCTTGATTACTGTGTGATGAGAGATAAGCATTTTTTTTTACTTTAAAGTGCATTGGAAAGATAAATGTATACTCTTTTGTGGAGAAAATTTGAAGCCAAACGTACATTTTTTACCGGACGGACGAAGGGAGTACATATGAGAGTAACTGATCTTCCATTTTGATGAAGGTTCATAAATGCACTCCTCAATTTGCTCAATGGTATTTCTCATAAAATGTATCTGGGGAGGATGACTACCGTAATGGAATTGCGACAGTGTATAACATACTTAATTTCTTTTTACCAGCGAGCACACACCAATACAACGTTGTGCTCCTTGGCATCTATTTCTACAAGTGCCCGAATCAGTCAGTAAATAACTAGCTTGTTGATTTAATATGCACTGATGCACATGTCATCGGCCATGCGACTGTAGATTTTTGTTTGACAACAACTGTTTTGCTTATTTGTTTTGGATGTGCAGAACAATGGATCATGTGATTTTTGGATTTGGGACGACTAGTACGTGTTTTTCATGACAGGAGTGGGCATTAATCTGCTCTTATTTCTGAATCTCTGTGGGGGAATGGATATGCAGACCTGCGCGTAATGTACACGCCACCACCTAGTGTGTGAGAGAGATGACCTTTGTGGACCATCTCTTACCTTTACACTTTTTGTGGACCATCCTCCTCTGCATGACAGGAACCTGTACGCTCTCAACATGTATTAGAGCATCTTCGGGCCGTTGGCCTCCCAGGAGGCGCGTAAAATCGCCGCCTGGGGGCGCGCTGGCGCTAAAATCGGCGTGGGGGCTTTCGGGTTCCCAGCCGCAGGCCCCAGGGTCGCCCCCCCCCCCCAAGGCGGTTTTTCTTTAAAAAAAGGAATTCGTCTAAAGTTCTGCAAACAGGACAAAGATTCGGCTAAAGTTCGGCGAACATGACATTACATAGTACTTTAAAAAAACGGCCGCAACTACAACTACGGGCCGGAGAACGCACTCAGCGCGGCGAAGTCGCCGACGTCCCCGCCATCCTCGTCGTCCTTCTCCTCCTTGATGCCGCCCGTGCTGGACCCCTGCCCGGCGTCGCCCTGGCAGACCGGTGGCGGCGGCGCGTCATCGTCGCTGTCGTCGTCGAGGACGACGACGCCTCCCTCGTCGCGGCCACGGCGCCGAGCGGCGAACTGCTCGTAGGAGCGGCACTAGTGCTCCAGCTCCATCCACGCCCAGTCTTCGCGAGCCCACTTCAAGGTCGCCGCGTCGTCGAGCTCCTCCTTCACGCCATCGGCGAGCCCTGGCTCCGTCTTCACGACGGCGAGCCCCGGCTCCGTCTTCACGGTAGCGAGTTCCGGCTCCGTCTTCGGTTTGACGTAGCGAGGAGGAGGCGCTCCCGCCGCCCTCGTTGATGACGATGCCGGCGCCGCGGGTGCGGCGGCCGAGCAGTGTCTCCGTTGCGGGCTCGGCCTTGACGCCGAAAACCGCCGGCGAGCCAGAGGAGTGGGAAGAGGAGCCAGATGCCGCTGCGTTCAGGACGTCCACTCTCCAATATAATGTACATAATTGACAACAAACCTCTTCAGCTTAATAAATATTAAAAGTCAAACACCTAAAAAATAAAAAAAAAAATGAAAAATCAGAATCTTCTGGGAGGTTCTTTGATCCGGTCTATGATGAAAGAAAATGTCTGTCCTGCTTCATGATGCTCTTGATACCTTTTCTCCTGTTTCAATAGGTTACATCCAAATGTTCTTGCAGGGATAAGCGTAAAAATTCAAATAGTAATGAGCCATCAGATTCATTTAAGGCCATGGATGGTATCAAAGTTGCCAATCACTAGTAGAAAAAGAGCCTTTTGTCCCGGTTCTAGAGGGCCTTTAGTCCCGGTTCTGGAACCGGGACTAAAGGGTCGGTACTAAAGGCCCCCCTTTTAGTCCCGGTTCATATACGAACTGGGACTAAAGGCCCTCCACGTGGCTGCTGCTTGGAGGTCCACCTTTTGATACGGACATGACGACCTCAGATACTACACAAATTACAAGAATATATATTTGCCAGGTGATTTCAAATAATAAGAATAATTTATATTATTTTGTTATTCAAGAAGAAAGTACAACACTTTGTTTTATTATGTGCAGAATCATCCAATATTTTTATAAGCCATGTGTGAAGATGAGAAGTATATGCAACGTGGCATCAATCAGACTCCAGAAGAAAAGCATTCACATCTTCTAGCATGCACATGGGCCAAGGGGATTCTCTTTTAAGTTAATGCATGGATCAAGACATGGGTCATAGGATTTTGGGCTGCACCCAAGTGCTTCACCTCAAGCGTACGAGACCTGGAATTCTACACGTACTCGGCCGCATGATCGTTCTGCCGACGTCCTCAGCTGCATAAACTCTTAATAAATAGTAGTCATCTATTAGGGTATAGACTCGGGTTTTGTTTAAAGAAGTTTAGCTATATTGCTACTTTTATTAGTCTTCGCTCGTAGCGGCTAGTACAACCGTCAAGATATCCTATCGGAACCTCATCTTGTGAGATTAATCCCATCTAGCATATTCGCAATTTTGAGATTGCTTGGCTATTATTTTCTTGCATGTTCTTCGATTTGCTTGCAGGAAAAATCCTTCGTGGATAGGTCGATCGCGCCGTTGGCTCGGTCGATAACGCCGTGGAGTTGGTTCAGCGATTGCCGTGGATATCAGTCGTGTACGGTTCTTCTGTATGGTTGGTAGCCGGATCGTGAGGATCAAGTCCCACCAAAAATTGTAGTTATCCTCTCTCATCAAAAGATCGGGTCCCCAGTTCACATCAAGTGGTATCAGTTTTCATGTTCATCGGTGAGAGATTTACAGTTTTATTAGATTAGATAGTTTTTCGTCCTACAAACCACACAAAAAAAAGCCAAAAAAAATTAAATTAGTTCATCCGCTGCACCTATCTTTTTAGCCTTTGGCAATTTTTGCATCTAGTATTTGCTTAGTTGAATTTTTGGTTACATTCGTCTAATACTAGTGCTGGTCTAGATTAGTCCGAGAGGAAATTGTCTACTAGATCGAACTTTGTTTTTGTCCAGCGTATTTTCCGCCGCACGCTCCTCTAGTCCTCTATATAATCTGGAAAGATACAGACAAAGGCAAGATTGCATCGATTGTTTCTAGTTTTGCAGATTTCTGCATGCAATCTGACACCGCATCGGTTACATCTGCTGTCCTATATTAAAATAAACAATCCTTGCTTTCCGCGCTTCCACATAGTACTGCGCGCACACCCCAGCCTTCTGCCGCTAGTGCCCAAGCATATTGTTTCCATCAGGACATCCATCCATCAATACTTGATTCATACCACCGCTAGAAGCACACGTCCCATCAGCAACCAATTTTTCTTTAGTGAATCAGCTATCATCTTTGGTACGTGACTTCTGCTTGCTACCGGCTTGAAAGAAAAAAAAAGTAGGAAAG
>NC_057814.1:108259677-108280331 GCF_018294505.1 Triticum aestivum | reverse complement strand
AAAAAAAGCAAAAAGAAAGTTGAGAAAAAAAGATCAGGCCAGCTAGCATATTTTTTTGGACTGCTTTATTCTATTAGCTACTATGGACATTATTTTTGCTGTGGTTAGCACTCCATCTGTTATATCTTTTCGAACTTTGTTATACACTCGTTTGTACTTCACTTATATCTAGCTACTTAGAGCTGTCACATATTTTCACCGGCTTCCACTCATTTGATTCAGTATCTGGGCTTAGATTATTTTATCTCTTACTAGTCGACTGCCAGCACTAGTTAGGAGTTTGAGCAATTATTCAACTTGCATTGCTTTTTGCTAAATTGTGCCACTGATATTGTGAGTTTGAGAAGCCTTTGCCAAGCTACACTTTTTCCTAACAATAAGTACAGGTCCTGGTTCCGTTGAGTCCTGGTTATCGCTCCAACCAATCTTCATCGGTCGTTTGAAGCCAACACCAACGCGCCGATCATCACCTGTTGCATTGGTAAGAACAAGTAAGAATTTGATACTAAGCTTGAGTGTGAGCGGTTTTTTTCCACCACATCCTACTAGTTGATAGGGTTTCTACACTGTGTTTTTTCTCTTCCGCTAACAATGACACAGGATCAACCCACACTTGAGGGTCTCACCGCAGATGTGAAAGTCACCAGCGAGCGTCTTGCCCAACTTGAGGGTGCTCAGATTGCGACCGAAGAAAGGCTCAAGGCCATAGAGGATGCAGAGGGTGTTGCAAACACACAGCTAAAGGACATCTTGTCACGTCTTGACGAGTTGCGGACTGCACCCCCCATCAACAACAATGTTGATCCTTGCAACTCCATGAGTGGCGGCGCTATTTCGCGAGCTCGGCGTGTGCCCATGGGTCATCCACAACACCTAGCTACTGCCGCCATCAGAAACCAGCACCAACAAATTCCTCCCCGCGCCGAGCAACATGGGGACAACTACGAGGATTATTCTGGTGACACCGAGGACGACCAAATGGTCAACCACCACAATGACCGTGCTCATCGACAACTACGTTTCAACCGTCACGGTATGGCACGAGGTCAACCCAGGTATGATGTTAGAGATTATGAACACTCTAGTGCCAAAATCAAATTTACTATGCCTGCTTTCAATGGTAAGTATAATCCAGATGCTTATCTTGACTGGGAACTTTCTGTTGAACAAAAATTTGCACGTCATGATATTCCTGAGAACCAAAGAGTTAGGTCAGCCACTAGTGAATTTATAAACTTTGCTTCCATGTGGTGGAGTGAATATTGTCGTATTAATGCAAATAATATACCTGCTACTTAGGATGCTTTAAAACGAGCTATGCGACAACGTTATGTTCCTTCATATTATGCTCGTGACAAACTGAATGAATTGCAACGTTTAAAACAAGGTAGTAGTTCTGTAGAGGATTATTATCAAGAATTACAAACTGGCTTAGTGCGATGTGGATTAGTTGAAACCGACCATGCTATGATGGCTAGATTTTTAGGTGGTTTGAATCGTGATATTCAGGATATCTTGGACTATAAGGAGTACAATTCTATTACTCGTTTGTTTCATTTTGCTTGTAAAGTTGAAAGGGAAGTACAGGGACGATACAACAAGGGACGAGGTAACTTTTCTGCAGGTCGCCGCTCATCATGGACACCCTCTCCTACTGTTCCATCCACTACTGAGTCTACACCACCTATCTTGAACAATGATGCACACCCATCAAGTTCAAAATCAGCTCCACAATCATCTGAGGCTTCAAAAGCAATGTCTATAGCACCCACCACTTCATCTGGACGCACAAGGGACATCAAGTGTCATATATGCAAAGGTGGCGGGCACTTGATGAAGGACTGCCCAAATAATGAGAAGATGGTGAGTACTCCTCCGCTAGTGATTTGGATGAAGATACACATGCTATGCTTGCGACTAATAATGCAGGTGACACTAAGAAGAATGACACGGAGGCAATACATGTTAATGCTGCAATGGCAGATCAATACCCTAGCCTTGTAACCATGCGAGTACTTAGTGCCCAGGTTGGGCATACCGAGATGCCTCAACGCCATAATCTTTTTCAAACTAAGTTTGTTGTCAAAGGGCATTCTGTTCGTGTGATAATCGATGGTGGAAGCTGCAATAATTTGGCAAGTATAGAGATGGTAGAGAAGCTTGGCCTCACCACTACAAGACATCCCCATCCATATAACATCTAATGGTTCAACGACTGTGGTAAGTTGAAGGTAACACGCCGTGTGAGAGTACACTTTACACTTGGTTCATATCATGATTACGTTGACTGTGATGTCGTACCTATGCAAGCTTGTTCTTTATTGTTAGGTCGACCTTGGAAATATGATAATAGTGTTACCCATCATGGTAGAACAAATTCGTATACTCTTATGTTTAACGAAAAAAATCATTACCTTGCTTCCTATGACCCCTGATGAGATAATAAATGGTGAGAACGCTAAATCAATGGATCGTACTACGCACAATATGCTTGCTATCAATTCTGAAATTTCTCCGTTGACTGCCCCAACTTCTGAGCAGGACATACTGTGTGCCCATATAGTTAGTTTTCCTCCCCATAATTCATACATAGACTCTGTGTGGGATCAAACTTTTCATGATATTCCTAATGGTGCTATTACAAATTTATCTCACCCTCATGAGCTAACGTCTTTGGAACGGCCTATATATGTTGCATCTATTTCTGTGTTGCTCTATGATGTGTTTCAGATAAATACAAGTCGAGGATGGCTTTGTTTCCAAGAAGGGGAGGATGATACGGACATGACGACCTCAGATACTACACAAATTACAAGAATATATACTTGCCAGGTGATTTCAAATAATAAGAATAATTTATATTATTTTTTTATTCAAGAAGAAAGTACAACACTTTGTTTTATTATGTGCAGAATCATCCAATATTTTTATAAGCCACGTGTGAAGATGAGAAGTATATGCAACGTGGCATCGGTCAGACTCCAGAAGAAAAACATGCACATCTTCTAGCGTGCACATGGGCCAAGGGGATTTTCTTTTCAGTTAATGGATCAAGACATGGGCCATAGGATTTTGGGCTGCACCCAAGTGCTTCACCTCAAGCGTACGAGACCTGGAATTTTACACGTACTCGGCCGCATGGTTCTTTCTGCCGTCGTACTCAGCCGCATAAACTCTTAATAAATAGTAGTCATCTATTAGGGTTTAGACCCGGGTTTTGTTTAGAGAAGTTTAGCTATATTACTATTTTTATTTGTCTTCGCTCGTAGCGGCTAGTGCGACCGTCAAGACATCCTATCGGAACCCCATCTTGTGAGATTAATCCCATCTAGCATATTCGCAATTTTGAGATTGCTTGGCTATTATTTTCTTGCATGTTCTTCGATTTGCTTGCAGGAAAAATCCTTTGTGGATAGGTTGATCGCGCCGTTGGCTCGGTCGATAATGTCGTGGAGTTGGTTCAGCGATTGCCGTGGATATCAGTCGTGTACGGTTCTCCCTGTACGGTTGGTAGCCGGATCGTGAGGGTCAAGTCCCACCCAAAATCGTAGTTATCCTCTCTCATCGAAAGATCGGGTCCTCAGTTCACATCACCTTTAGTCCCGGTTGGTAACACCAACCGGTACTAAAGGAAATTTTATGAAAAAAATTAAATTTTTTTTGAATTTTTTTCGATTTTCAAATTTCTGAATTATTTTAACCTTTAATCTCTAATCACCCCTCATCACTGCTCAATTTAACTTCTAATCTCTAATCATCATTCCAAATCATCTAACTTCCCGAACGGTCATCCATCCTCTCACTAACCCAGCCTGAGCACGCTTAACTTCTGGGTTCTATTCTCCCTCGTTTCCAAGTCTGCATTTGTTGTTTTCCTGACAATAGTAAGATGTCAATCCTATTAACCCTCAGGAGTTTAGCTTGAGCACGAAGCCACACATTTCACTGTTTGAGTTTAAAAATAATGTTCTAAAAAACAATAATTATTTAATAACACTAATATTTCTTGAATAAGTAGTTTGACCATTGTTTGACCACAGTTTGACCAGATTTGACCAAAATTCAAAAAAACTGAAATAATTATTTAGTAACACTAATATTCTTGAATAATTATTTAGTAACACTAATACTTCTTGAATAAGTAGTTTGCCCATAGTTTGACCAGATTTAACGAAAATAAAAAAAAACTGAAATTTGAGCATAACTTTTTTTCCTTTTAGAATTTGAGGATTCTAAAAATTTGCAAACATGCCGTAGGGCGTCAAAATCGGATGCGGATTTTCGTGCTGAACATTTTTATATATTATACGTTTTTTCTGACATCGTATGCAAAAGTTATAGCCATTTTACATTTTTCCTACACTTTTTGCAAAACATGTCCAAATTTAAGTTTTTAAATTTTCCTAACTAGTAGATGTAGTAACATGACTACATCTCGAAGGATTTTAATTTTTGAAGTTTTAGAGTTTGAAAATGGGACCTTTAGTCCCGGTTTGAGACACGAACCAGGACTAAAGGGCATTGCACCCTTTAGTCCCGGTTCGTGTCTCAAACCGGGACTAAAGGTCTAATCTTTAGTCCCGGTTTGAGATACGAACCGGGACTAAAGGGCATCGCACCCTTTAGTCCCGATTCGTGTCTCAAACCAGGACTAAAGGGCTCATTTGAACCGGGACTAATGCGGTTAGCCGCACGAACCGGGACCAATGCTCACATTAGTCCCGGTTCGTGACTGAACCGGGACTAATGGGCTTATCTGGCCCGAACGAAAGCCCTGTTTTCTACTAGTGAATGGTTTGAATGCCGGATATCCTGCAAGACCTCTGAGGTTTGTGTATCTTTATTTCAAAGTTAAATACACTTTTAGTACATGAACCTGCACTTGATGTATCAATTCATACAAAAACTTAAAAAATGATACAAACTGATCCTACAACTTGTGTTTTGGTTACGTTTAAGTACATTTCTGTCATTGCCGTTATCTCTCCATTAAATACCGCATGTCAAACTGGCCCACACTCCATACCATATAGGGGTCCGACCTGTCAGTAGCAAAGAAAGAAATACAATATAGAAATATAATAAAAATTGGTGCGCCTAGCAAAATTCGAACTCCGGCCGTAACCACATGGTAATTTGTGTTAATGGTAGAGATAGACTTTATTTATACTGTTTAGAAGAGTAATTGATTTGAAGCCGAAATATGCATTGCACGGTGGATTGAACAAGTTTCTTTTTCTCTATTTCTTTGTTTCATTCAAACAATTTAAGTGATAAATTTTTAGGATTCGAACTCAAGAGGTTGTGTCGCATGCGTCACCCACTAGCCATTGCACAACCTCATATTTCTTGTTAATGTTAGAGGTATAATGTTATTTATACTTTTATCAGGAAAATTGATTTGAATCTAAAATGTACGTTGCACCAGGTTTACTATGTGTGTGCAACTGTGCATCTCTCATCACCGTGTTTTCCCGGTCGACTGGTCATCGGAAATTTCCATGTGCCTCAAATGTTTCTGATGTCGTTCAAAAAACATTTGGAATTCAAAAAGGCTAGATACTATCAAATAGAGCTCATATCCACATGTTTCCATATATCAACTTTTGTCCAAGTGATAAGGCGCAACCCATAACAGCTCATATGCAAAAACTGGACTTTTTTTAGCGTTGAATAGTGCTTTTACAGGTGCGTTAGCCAGATCTCAAACCACCACCCTTCTCATAGAAACATGGCGAGCTGGTCACTAGAGCGGGAGACACGGTTTGTCAGATAGCGGATTAAATATATATATTATCACACCAAAAAATTCAATTCAAAATTCTTTTGAAAATTTCAAACAAAAAATATCAAAAGGTTCGCGATTTTCTGGAAACCCGTTTTTTGGTCCATCCAAAAAAACCAATACCAAGAAAAAAAACTTGTTCAAACCTGCATGCAGCGCATGTTTTGGTTACAAATTAATTATTGTTTTGAACGGTATAAATAATATTTATCTCTAATAATAAACACAGATTAATCGGTGGTGCAGTGGTACCGCTTGAAGCGTGTGAGGCGATGTTCTCAGTTTGAAACACTGCTGGGCGAATTTATTTTGATTACTTTTCTATTTCTCTGCTATTGACAGGTGGGACCCACACGTATGGATGAAGCGTGGGCCAGCTGACATGCAGTTTTTAACAGAGAGTTAATAGGACTGAAACGTACCCGAAACACAAGTTATAGGACCGATTTATGTCATTTTTTAAGTTTATGTATGAATCTGTACATCAAAATGCAAGTTTATGTGTCAAAAGTGTAATTAACTCTTTATTTAACTCGGAATACCATCCATTCAGTTTTACTGGGTTATATTACGTACTGTAGTATTCATTGTTTCCGTTGAGAAATAAGGTTACTTTCACCTGGTGGAAATGTGTCACTAACTTCCAAAGAGGATGCTGCAAAAGTGCAGCGTTTCCATCCATCTCTTAGGGCCATTGGCAAAACATTGGTATTTCCACCACCTTCTTGCCCGTGCATCATTGCATCGTATTCTGATGTCGGTCCTTTTTTTTTTTGCAGTATAACGGCCGATTTTCCCTTTCTCAGCTCCACAAAGCGCTATTGCAGACAAATTTGTAGTGTTGTACTGTATAAAAAGGAAATGATTGTTGAGTAAATAGGCAATTTCTCGATTAAATTAATCCACGAGTAAATCACTATCATGGCATTGACACATATAATCGCATACTGATATTCAGTCAAACTAGCACATGATACGCTAATTGCAGAAAGATCTACGTATAACGCTAGCATGGCTAAAACAGAAAACAGTAGGAGCGGGATAAACGAGTTATACCCTCCAGTAGGCCATGCAGAGGCCGCGGCTTTGGTGGCAGCAGCAGCGTCCTCGGCGGCCTTCTTGTCAGCTTCAGCTTTCTCGGCGGCGGCACGTTCGGCGTCGGTGGACATGGTGATGATGAAGGCGACGCGGACGTAGAGGAAGTAGACGATCGGAAGTGAGCAGTCGCGTAATCGCTGCCCAAAAACCTATTCGCCCCTCACCCCGTACAGGAACCAGAAGGGCGTGGTTTCGGAGACCTGCTCTCCCGTCGACCGTGTACGCGGCGGACGGGATGGAGTCACCGGCGGCAGCAGCAGCAAGGGAACGACGGTGGGCGTGCGCGTGGAGCAGATGTGATCTGTTCGTGGCGGCTAGGGTTAGGAGACACCGCACACTTATATAGGCGCAGCCGCGTGGAGAGACGTAGGCTCGACCCACGTCCGAGTCCGTGAGAGCCCACGATCCGACGTCTCAGATCGTGGCCCAGCCGTCAGAGAACTCTCCGTTAGTGACTGGCAAAAATAAGCGCGTAGGTGTGAGCTCGGCTCGGCTCAATCCCGCAACCCGCGGCGCGGCGCGGCGCGTCGCGTCGTGACAAGGCGTGGCATGGCGAGGCGGGCGGCGGAGGAGGAGTGCGCGAGGGCCTCTTCTCTTCTCAAGCTCCAATAGCATGTAGAAGAGAAACCCTTATAAGGAGGTCCAACTCCTCTTCCACTTCCGGGGTGGGACTAAACTTCCCACTACACCTAGTGCCATATAACCCACATGGGCCCTTAGAGATTTTTCAGAAATTGCTACATGGGCCTAGAGCCCATCTCAAATTTCAGCAATCCCCCACCAGATCTCGAGGGCCCATTTTGTCCTCTATTCCAATTACTGTTTCGATATACCAGTGTTTCAGTGAAGACCTGTTAAGGTTGAGCTTCACCTAGAGCAAGTAGCTACACTCCTTCACAACTGAACAATGGACTATGCCTTGAATTGTCAGTTTGGCGTAAAGAAGTTTCACCACATGTCTCACTAGTACTGGGCTGCCGAAGGCTGACCCCTCGGGTGGAGCATATAAGTCACACTCCTGGCCTATTCATGAGCTTACTAGAGATCACCCCAATCTCATAGACTGTGACCAGCAGTCGGACTCATATAGGTGTGTTCCTCCAAAGATCACTCTGCAGGATAGCATCTTGCTTATATAAGCTTCGGAACACATTAAGACAGTAGTCATCCTACCATACAGTATCGAGAGTATTGCATCTCCAACGGAGTGGGTTAGTATAGTTACTCTCCTCAGTTCACCACTGGCTTGTTTTCCCAGGTCCTAATTCACGGGATCTCCGATCACATAGGTTGGGTTACTACCATGGCAACTCATGTGGGTCTCATACCCATCTCCCTCGATGCATTATCTATCACAACACGTGATAGCCCTTTCGTAAAGGGATCTGCCAGATTCTTAGCCGTATGAACATAGTCCAACGCTATCACTCCGGAGTTTCTTAATTTTCTGACAGCTTTTAATCTCATTCTTATGTGTTTGGTGGACTTCATGTTGTCCTTTGAACTCTTCACCTTGGTGATGACAGTCTGATTGTCACAGTTCATAAGGATAGCCGGAACCGGTTTATCAACCAATGGCAAGTCCATCAAAAGATCTCGAAGCCATCTCGCTTCAACACCAGATGTGTCTAATGCCGTTAATTCTGCTTCCATTGTCGATCTCGTTAAGATCGTTTGCTTGCAAGACTTCCAGGAAACAGCGCCACCTCCAAGAGTAAACATATACCCAGTTGTGGCCTTCATCTCATCAGCATCAGAGATCCAATTTGCATCACTATACCCTTCAAGTACCGACGGGTCTCCGGTATAGTGAAGTCCATAGTTCATAGTACCTTTCAGATAGTGCATAACTCGTTCAACAACATGCCAATGTACATCACCCAGTTTGGAAACAAACCGGCTCAGTTTGCTCACAGCAAACGCGATGTCGGGCCTCGTTGCGCTCGCTAGGTACATCAGTGAACCAATGATTTGAGAGTATCTCAACTGATCTATAGCCGTGCCTTTGGACTTTCGAATCAACACGCTAGGATCATAAGGTGTTTGAGATGGTGTGCAATCCGAATATCCAAAACAACTCAACACCTTCTCAACATAGTAGGATTGCAGAAGTGTAATCCCACCCTCATTATCTCTCAGTAGCTTGATGTTCAAGATAACATCAGCCACACCAAGGTCTTTCATCTCAAAGTTCTGAGACAAAAATGACTTGACCTCCTCGATGACTTTGAGGTTGGTTCCGAATATCAGTATGTCATCAACATACAAGCACAGTATAACTCCTTCGCCCCCACCATGGCGATAGTATACACATTTGTCAGCCTCATTAACAACAAAACCAACAGATGTCAGAGTTGTATTAAACTTATCATGCCATTGCTTAGGTGCTTGCTTCAGGCCATATAAAGATTTCAGCAACCTACACACCTTTCTTTCCTGACCATCTATCACAAAGCCATCTGGCTGTTGCATGTAGATTTCCTCGTTTAGCTCTCCATTCAGAAAAGCCGTCTTAACATCCATCTGGTGGACGAGAAGACCATGCGAGGCTGCCAATGAGAGTAATACTCGAATGGTGGTCAGTCTAGCTACAGGTGAATAAGTGTCGAAGAAATCTTCCTTTTCTTTCTGGTCATAGCCCTTGGCCACAAGCCTAGCCTTGTACTTTTCAATCGTACCATCGGGCCTAAGCTTCTTCTTGAACACCCACTTACATCCTAATGGTTTGCAACCATAGGGACGTTCAGTGATCTCCCATGTCCCGTTAGCCATGATGGAATCCATCTCATTACGGACCACATCCTTCCAGTAGTCAGCTTCTGAAGAGGCATACGCTTCTGAAATAGAAGTGGGAGTATCATCCACGAGGTACACGAAGAAATCATCACCAAAGGTCTTTGCAGTCCTTTGTCTCTTGCCCCTACCAAGGGTTTCCTCGTCATCCTCCTCAGGATTTTCATCATGTGTTTGTTCATAATATTCCATAGGGATGGCAGGTTCAGGAGTCTCCTCAGATTCCTGTCTAGGAGTGCTTTGCATATCTCTCATAGGAAAAGTATCCTCGAAGAATGTAGCATCCTTAGACTCCATAATTGTACCGACCTTCTGGTCAGGTACCTCAGATTTCACTACTAGAAATCTATAGCAACGCTGTTCTTAGCGTAGCCCAAATTAACGCAGTCCACAGTCTTGGGTTCAAGCTTACGCTTTTTGGGGATCGGCACATTGACTTTCGCCAGACAGCCCCAAGTGCGCAAGTACGAGAGTGTTGTCCTCCTCTTTGCCCATTTCTCATAGGGAGTGATCTCATTATCCTTTGTCGGAACTTTATTCAGGACATGACATGCCGTCAATATAGCCTCCCCCCACCATGCCTTGGATAAACCCGATGTATCTAACATGGCGTTAACCAAATCAGTTAGAGTACGGTTTTTCCGCTCGGCAACCCCGTTTGACTGGGGTGAATAGGGAGGCGTCCTCTCATGAATAATGCCGTGTTCCGCACAGAAGGAATCAAACTCACTCGAGAAGTACTCTCCACCACGATCTGACCGGACTCGTTTAATTTTCTTTTCAAGTTGATTCTCAACTTCTGCCTTATAGATTTTAAAGTAGTGTAGAGCCTCATCTTTAGTATTTAACAGGTACACATAGCAATATCTAGTGGAATCATCTATCAATGTCATGAAGTATTTCTTTCCACCTTTAGTCAACACACCATTCATCTCACAAAGATCAGAATGTATGAGTTCTAATGGTGCCAAGTGACTCTCCTCCGCGGCCTTGTGAGGCTTGCGAGGTTGCTTAGCTTGCACACATGAAAGGCACTTAGAGCCTTTGGCTAAAGTAAAACTCGGGATTAAATCGAACTTGGCTAGCCGCGTCATAACACCAAAACTAATGTGACAAAGACGTGAATGCCAAACCTCAGATTCATTAACATTCGAATGAACATGGTTCACGACTTTATTACAAAAATCTGCGAGGGAAAGGCGGAACATCCCTCCGCTCTCATAACCTTTTCCAACAAAGAGTCCATATTTCGTAACAACTAATTTATTAGACTCGAAAACCAACTTAAACCCTTCTCTACATAGAAGGGAGCCACTAACGAGGTTCTTGTTGATGGTGGGGACATGCTGCACGTTCTTCAGCTGCACGATCCTTCCCGAAGTAAACTTCAGATCGACCGTGCCAACACCATGAACAGAAGCACTCGCGCCATTCCCCATCAATACGGACCCGTGGCCTGTGACCTGGTAAGAAGTGAACAATGACATGTCAGCACACACATGTACACCTGCACCTGTGTCCACCCACCAATCGGTGGGCTGAAACACTGAAAAAACAGTAAATAAATTACCGTACCCAGGTGCACCATTCTCATTGTTGTCCACAATCATGTTGACGGACTTGGAGTCCTGTCCTGACTTCTTGTACTTGTTTGGGCACTTGTTGGCCCAATGTTCAACCGAACCACAAGTAAAGCAGCCCTCGTCCTTCTTGTTCTTCTCGAAGGTCTTCTTACCCTTCTTCTTAAAGTCGGTATTGTGTTGGACACCGTTCTTCCCCTTGGGCTTGTGGGAGTTGAAGTTCTTCTGGTTCACCATGTTGGCGACAGAAGTCCCTTCGGCCCCTTTTCTGTGCGAGTCCTTTGCCCTTGAATTCTGCTCAACACTCAGATGGCCAATGACATCCTCCACAGAGAATTCACACCTCTGATGTTTCAGAGTGGTGGCAAAGTTCCTCCAGGAATTAGGGAGCTTAGCGATTATGCAGCCCGCGACAAACTTGCCCGGTAACTCGCACTTAAGAAGTTCAAGCTCCTTAACAATGCATATTATCTCATGAGCCTACTCCAATACAGGACGGTTTTCAAACATCTTGTAATCATGGAACTGCTCTATAATATACATCTCGCTTCCGGCATCGGCTGCCCCGAACTTAGATTCGAGCGCCTCCCACAAGTCCTTGGCGACATGCACATGTAAATATGCGTCGACCAGTTTATCTCCGATCACGCTAAGAACTGCTCCGAGAAACACAACGGTAGCCTCCTTGAACGCCTTCTCCTGTTCAGGAGCAATCGTTCCCGTGGAGACACTGGTGACCCAGAACACGTTCATAGCCGTGAGCCATAACGTGGTCTTAGTCTGCCAACGCTTAAAGTATGTACCGGTAAACTTATCCGGTTTCAGTGCAGCGGCAAAGCCACTTGCCGAAAAATTCCTACACAGAATAGGTTTTTGGATTGTTGAGTAAATAGGCAATTTCTCGATTAAATTAATCCACGAGTAAATCACTAGCATGGCATTGACACATATAATCGCATACTGATATTCAGTCAAACTAGCACATGCTATGCTAATTGCAGAAAGATCTACGTATAACGCTAGCATGGCTAAAACAGAAAATAGTAGGAGCGGGATAAACGAGTTATACCCTCCAGTAGGCCATGCAGAGGCCGCGGCTTTGGTGGCAGCAGCAGCGTCCTCGGCGGCCTTCTTGTCAGCTTCAGCTTTCTCGGCGGCGGCACGTTCGGCGTCCGTGGACATGGTGATAATGAAGGCGACGCGGACGTAGAGGAAGTAGACGATCGGAAGTGAGCAGTCGCGTAATCGCTGCCCAAAAACCTATTCGCCCTCACCCCGTACAGGAACCAGAAGGGCGTGGTTTCGGAGACCTGCTCTCCCGTCGACCGTGTACGCGGCGGACGGGATGGAGTCACCGGCGGCAGCAGCAGCAAGGAAACGACGGTGGGCGTGCGCGTGGAGCAGATGTGATCTGTTCGTGGCGGCTAGGGTTAGGAGACACCGCACACTTATATAGGCGCAGCCGCGTGGAGAGACGTGGGCTCGACCCACGTCCGAGTCCGTGACAACCCACGATCCGACGTCTCAGATCGTGGCCCAGCTGTCAGAGAACTCTCCGTTAGTGACTGGCAAAAATAAGCGCGTAGGTGTGAGCTCGGCTCAATCCCCCGTGCCAAGGCGTGGCGAGGCGGGCGGCGGAGGAGGAGTGCGCGAGGGCCTCTTCTTTTCTCAAGCTCCAATAGCATGTAGAAGAGAACCCTTATAAGGAGGTCCAACTCCTCTTCCACTTCCGGGGTGGAACTAAACTTCCCACTACACCTAGTGCCATATAAACCACATGGGCCCTTAGAGATTTTTCAGAAATTGTTACATGGACCTGGAGCCCATCTCAAATTTCAGCAATGGTTTGTCTGCATGTGCTTCGCAGACCAAACTGTATCACATCAGGAGATGCTGCTGGGATTGTGATCGCCTTGCTCTTGCTTCAACCATGAGAAGCCGCAGGACATCAAAGCCGCAGTTCAATATATTATATACAATTTGACCAATAGTTCTTTTACATAACGAGAGATAACAGTTTTTTTTTCTTTTGCGGGTGAACGAGAGATAACAGTTACTACTGCTAAAAAAGTATATCCAGCGGACTCCCGGCACAGTAAGGACACAGATAGGCAGTATTGAAAATGCATCCGATTTTTTCTTTTGAACTCATCCAAACTATTCAAAGAATTTTTGCAAAGAAATTTGGGAGGATTCTACTCCTTAAGAAAATATACGTGGGTTGTACTGCAGATCCATCCATTTTTTTCTTTTGAATTAATTCATTCGTGCAAGGTTTCATAGAAAGAAGTTATCCTCTTCAATCTCATGTGAAAGATACCATGCTTTTGCTATGCACAATCAAACAACCATAGAGTCATGTACTTTTAAATATGCCATGACTCTATTTTTGTGTTTTTTCCTATTCCTATAATTTAAAAATCATTAGAATCAAACAAGTTCTTAACATTTTCCCCACGTTGTACGAACTTAAAATTTTAGTTCAACATTGGATTCACTAAATCTAAATGTGTTTGATTAACTTACGATATCATATACTCTCACCATTGACAAATATAAGATGCTTTGAATATTTCAATATGGACTACATACAGACTGAAATGAGTGCACTAAAACGTGGCTATTATCACCCGATTCAGAAATAAGTTGTAACATCTTATATTTGTGAGTGGAGGGGGTATCATATATGCAGGTTTCATATGTCCTATGTATACATGGAAGATTTCTTCTTTAGATTCAGAACGCTGAGGAGACTTTCACCTGATGGAAATGTGGAAGTCACCGACTTAAAAAAAATGATGCATAAGCTACTTACGAAACTATTTCAGAACGAAATAGCTAATTGAGAAAATGAAAACAAAGATAGCATCAAGGCAAATTATATTATAGGGATGGCTCAAGCTTAAGAGAATGATGAGCACACACGTGTGCCGCCCTATTTCACTAAAAGAAGTTTTTATAACTAGCTAAAGACAATCCGGATGGATGATCTAAAAAAAGACAAGTGGATGTACATCCTGTGCTTTTTATTAAAAGAAGAGAAGGGGTGTGAATCAGGACTGAACTGAGAACATCTTCATTATTGATCATAACTTACACTAGTAGAAAAGGAGGCTTTTGTCCCGGTTGGTAAGGGTCTTTAGTCCCGGTTTTTGAACCGGGACTAAAGGGTCGTTACTAATGCCTCCCCCCTTTAGTCCCGGTTCTTACACGAACCGGGACTAAAGGCCGTCCACGTGGACGCAGCCTGGAGCTCCACCTTTAGTCCCGATTGGTGTTACCAACCAGGACTAAAGGAAATTTTATGATTTTTTTTTGAATTTTTTTTTGCGATTTTTTAATTTTTTTTTTATTTTCAAATTTCTGAATTATTTTAACCTCTAATCTCTAATCACCACCCCTCATCACTGCTCAATTTATCCTCTAATCTCTAATCACCCCTCATCATTCCAAATCATCTAACTTCCCGAACGGTCACCCATCCTCTCACTACTCCAGCCTGAGCAAGCTTAACTTCCGGGGTTCTATTCTCCCTCGTTTCCAAGTCTGCACTTGTTGTTTTGCTGACAATAGTAAGATGTCAATTCTATTAACCCTCAGGAATTTAGCTTGAGCATAAAGTGACACATTTCACTGTTTGAGTTTGAAACTATTGTTTTAAAAAACAATTATTATTTAGTAACACTAATATTTCTGGAATAATTAGTTTGACCATTGTTTGACCACAGTTTGACCAGATTTGACCAAAATTCAAAAAAACTGAAATAATTATTTAGTAACACTAATATTCTAGAATAATTAGTTTGACCACAGTTTGACCACAATTTGAAATTTTTTGAATTTTTTTGCCTCTCCAGATCTTAAAAGCCCCGTATCTTTTTTTCTGTTAGGTTTTTGAGGATTTTGAAAATGTTTAACGGGGGGTCCCTCGGTTAAATTCGGATGTAACTTTTCGAGTAGATGATTTTTCATATAAAAAACTTTTTCATCCGAGTTCGTATGCAAAAGTTATGCCCATTTTAAGAAATTCCAGAGAGATTTTGCAAATAAAGTCGAAATTCATATTTGTTAATTTTCCCAACAACTAGACCACATATCACATGGGAAACTTATTTTATTTTATTGACATTTCCATCATTTTCTTTTGTTTTTTCTAAAACTGAAAAGGCGGTCCACGGGAGGGGGGGGGGGTAGAGTTTGATGGGCCCTTTAGTACCGGTTCGTGCCATGAACCGGTACTAATGCCTCAAAGCCCATTAGTCCCGGTTGGTGCCACCAACCGGTACTAATGGGCATCGCACCCTTTAGTCCCGGTTCGTGGCACCAACCGGGACTAAAGGGCCCAGGTGAACCGGGACTAATGCCTTAGCCGCACGAACCGGGACGAATGCTCACATTAGTCCCGGTTCGTGACTGAACCGGGACTAATGTGAATACTGCCCTGTGACCAAAGCCCTGTTTTGTACTAGTGTTAGTTTCTCATCCATCGAATCCTCTCTAACTAAACAGGAGAACATCTCTATGAAATTGCCACAAATAATGCCGATCCAAAACCAAGTAGGGGTTATAAGAAGTTTGAACTAACTAAAGACAATCGGATGGATGATCTACGAAAAGGCAAGTGCATGTACATTTTGTGCTTTTTATTAAAAGAAGAGAAGGGGTGTGAATCAGGATTGAACTGAGAACATCTTCATTATTGATCATAACTTAGTTTCTCATCCATCGATCCTCTCTAACTAAACAGGAGAACATCTCTATGAAATTGCCACAAATAATGCCGATCCAAAACCAAGTAGGGGTTATAAGAAGTTTCAACTAACTAAAGAAAATCAGATGGATGTTCTACAAAAAGAGAAGTGGATGTATATTCTGTGCTTTTTATTAAAGAAGAGAAGGGGTGTGAATCATGATTGAACTGAGAACATCTTCATTATTGATCATAACTTAGTTTCTCATCCATCGAATCCTCTCTAACTAAACAGGAGAACATCTCTATGAAATTGCCACAAATAATGCCGATCCAAAACCAAGTAGGGGATATAAGAAGTTTCAACTAACAAAAGACAATCGGATGGATGTTCTACAAAAAGACAAGTGGATGTACATTCCATGGATTTCGAGTCGCTCGACTAGTCGCGACTAGTCGTCGAGTCGCAGTTCCAGGGCCGACTCAGCCTCTCGACTC
Source organism: Triticum aestivum (assembly GCF_018294505.1). Classification (NCBI taxonomy): domain Eukaryota; kingdom Viridiplantae; phylum Streptophyta; class Magnoliopsida; order Poales; family Poaceae; genus Triticum; species Triticum aestivum. The sequence goes on along the minus strand of NC_057814.1, from coordinate 108,263,887 downwards.
GACTCCTGGGATGAGTCGAGCGACTCGCGCGACTAGTCTCGACTAGTCACGACTAGTCACAGTTTTTGGGTCGAACGGCTCGAGGCAGCGCTGGATCTGGAGCACTCTCCCGCTGCCATGCTACTGATGCTGCTTCGCTGCCGCGCTGCTGCTACTGCTGAAGCTGAAGCGGCAAGAGGAGCGGGCTGGGAGGAGGAGCGGTGGCAAGAGAGCTGCTGCGGGGGAGTTGAGAGATCCATCGCTGGGAGGAGGAGGAGTGGCGGACTGGTGGCAAGAGAGTGGCAGCAGAATATGTGGCGGCTGTGGTGAGGGAGGAGGGAGTGTGGATGGTGGATTAGGTCACGGGAGGAGTATATAGCTACTAGATGGGCTTTTGGGCCACAGGGAAGTGCATAACTAGTGGCACATCTCTCAGTTGGCCCTGGTTACTGCTGCTGGTGGTGTGCTGCTCCCCTCCTCCCCTGGTTGCTGCTGCTGGTGTGCACTTGTGCTCCTCCCCTGACTGCCTGCTGCTTAATTCACGTCGATTCGTCGCCATGTCGACTCGTCGACCGTGAGTCTAGACTAGTCACGACTAGTGTAGAGTCGCCACCCCCGAGTGTCCCGTCGACTCATCGACTCGAAAACATTGATACATTCTGTGCTTTTTATTAAAAGAAGAGAAGGGGTGTGAATCATAACTTGCTTTGTCGAATTTGCTAACCAAACAAACAGGGGAAGCATCTGTAGGAAATTCCCACAGATAATAGGTACCTACCTAGCCATCGACGACACGAAACAGGGAGGGGATTGATTTTTTTAGATTAAAATGGTGTCCAATTTCCGTGAAACTTCATCCTTTAAATCCTACCGCCTTGCCAAACAGGACAATACATATAAGTAGTTTTCGCTAAATAAACCATACATATCATAAATAGCCACGAGCAGCACGAGGGAGCATATGCAATATCTATGACTGGTCTGGTCTTACAATGCGAGATACATTCATCGACGATGGCTTCTTTCTCCTTATTATTCTGGTGAAGAAGAAGAAGAAGAAGATATTTGCACGGCCTGGATCCCCGAAGCTAGGCCATCGACGGCGCCTGACGCCGAAGCCGGCCGATTACGACCGGCCGGCCGGACGCGGTCCCAGTGCCGCCAGTACGAGGCGCACTCGCCGAGGACGTGCAAACCGGCCAGCAGCAGCTGGCCTTCCATCCGCCCGCGCTCCGGCGGGTAGCGCTGCATCGCGGCCAGGACGAGGCCGACGTGGTGGATGTTGTCGTTGAGCCTGTCGCGCCAGTGCGGCATCAAGTCGGGGTCGTCCGCGAGCCCCCGGAGGCGGAGGGCGGCGTCGGCCTCGGCGACGGCTGCGGCTGCGTCGGCCAGCGCGAGGGAGGTCCCGCGGAGTGCCGCGGCGAGGTCGGCGTCGGAGCCGGACGCGATGAGGGGCCGGAGGCGCTGCACCTCCTCGTACAGCTGCCCCTTGCAGGCCTCGTACACGCCGCTGCGGACGGCGGCCTTCACGGCCGCGGGGTCGTCGGCGTCCAACGCGCTGCCGAAGCGGCCGCCGGTCGTAGTCGTAGCCACCGCATCGACCGTCGGCGCCGCCATGATGCGTACCAAACCTAGATCGATCCACCGACGGGATAATTGCGAGGGGAACCTTGGTTAGTTGGAAAGAAAGATATATCAGGTAGCTTTTTTTAGACAATTTTGAGATGCCAAGTTGCCAACCAAGAGGACGAGTGAGATAACCAGCGGGCTCCCGGCCCACCAAGGTTACGGATATGTCCCGTTCTACAGTAGTACTCCCTCAGTTTCTTTTCACTTCGCAATTCTTACACGTGTAAAAAGAGATGAAATTCTGCAAGAATTGAAAACTTTTGTCAATGTTTGTCAAAAATAAAAATTTTAAATTTTATTTCCATTTTTTTGGATCTTACTGTTCACCTCGAGCTCATATGAGCTTGAGCTGAGAAGGTCACTTCCGATTTTAGCGCGCTTACGTTAGTTGTGTAAAAGAAAATATTGAACTTTTTTCTCTCTAAAAAATATTAAGGTTTACCTGGCTTAGATTTCAAAGGAAAACAAATATTTTCCCTCCCTTGTTATGCAAAAAATAAATAAAGATTTTTCTAAATTTTGTAAAAGACTAAGGGCGTTGTATCTAGTGCATCCGGGATAGCTCATGCATCTGTGTATCCCTAAATTCCCCAGCCGGCCGATAAATATCCCACACATGGATCAAAAGCAACACAAAGTTGCAAAAACACATCCGCCACCATTGATTGTTAAGTCTGCTAATTATCGAATAACCCCCTCCACCGAAGCACACCTCCCAGTTCTCTACTCCCGGTTCGTCTCCCTCCCAATCCCTAATCACCGCCCCAACCTACATCTGAACAACATGCATGACCATGACGACAAATACTTGCCTGCCAACAGTGGCGGAGCCAGGGGTGGCCAACAGGGCCTGGCCCGCCCCAAGATTTTGGTTTCGCTTGTATAATCACAGTAAACAGTAAACTTTCTAGTCTTTTTCCTTTAGCCGCCCCCTCAACCTCAATTTTTAGGAGTTCCTGCCTCCGCCACTTCCTGCCAAGATGCGTGAATCTAGTACACATGATGAGTATTTTGAACAATCACCTGAGGAAGACCTTGAGAAGGATAACAATGAAGCTCCTGCGAGGAGCAAGAGACAAAGGATTGCCAAATTTTTGGTAACAGTTTCATTATATACCTTGTGGATGACACTCCCAAGTCTATTGCAGAGGCATATGCATCTCCGGATGTAGATGATTGGAAAGAAGTTGTCCACAGTGAGATGAACTCAATTCTTTCTAATGTAACTTGGGAGCTAACTAAACGATCCTATGGTTGTAAACCTGTGTGTTGTAAGTGGGTGTTCAAAAAGAAGCTAAGGCCTGATGGTACTGTTGATAAGTATAAGGCACGGTTTATGGCCAAGGGCTACACTTAGAAAGAAGACGAAGATTACTTTGACACATATTCATCTGTTGCTACAATGACCACCATTCGAGTGCTACTTTCCGTGGCTACCTCTTATGGTCTTATCATTCATCAAATGAATATAAAGACAACTTTGCTAAACAGAGAGTTGGAAGAGGAAATCTATATGGATCAGTCTGATGATTTTGTGGTAAAGGGTGAAGAGAGAAAGGTATGCAAGTTGTTAAAATCTTTGTACGATCTGAAATAGGCACCTAAGCAATGACACAAGAAGTTAAAAGAACTCTGATTTCTGCATGATTTATTATTAATGAGGCTGATAGGTGTGTTTACTATCATCATGGTGGGGGCAATAGTGTTATATTATGTCTGTATGTGGATGTCGTACTGACCTTTGGTGCAAACATTGATGCGATCAATGAGGTCAAGTCTTTTCTGTCAAAGAGCTTTGACATGAAAGTTTTGGGAGAAGCCGACTTATTAAGGATAAGAGTGGGATTACTCTAACGCAATCTCACTATGTTGAGAAGGTCTTGAGCCGGTTCGGCTTTGACTTGGCCAGACTAACGTTTGAATGCTTGGTCCATATCACGCTTGGGGATGGTCGATCGGTGTTGTACTAGAGAGACCGTTGGATAAATGGGCTGTTGTTGCCGATATTGCACCCCTCGTGGTTGACAGAGTCGGTACTCGGATGAAGAACAGGCGCTCGGTCCATGACGCGCTTTCCTCCTTGGCTTGGATCTTAGACATTGGGGCGGGCCTAACATGGCAAGACTTCGCACAATTCGCTGCTCATTGGCGCGCAGTTAGTCACATCTCTCTGAACATGGCTCTCTCAGATGCGCTCTGGTGGCCATGGGCATCCTCTGGAGTGTACGGCGAGTTTCACATACAGAATGCTATGTCAGGGCATGACACGTTTCCCTACTACGTCTATGATCTGGAGATGTTGGGCTCCGCTTAAATGCAAGTTTTTCGCTTGGTTGGCGGTGCAATGTAGACTTTAGACCTGTGACCGCCGGCATGCCCTGCAAGACCAAACTTCACTTGTTGTCACGAAGAGGTGGAGGGCGGCGTCGACCTCGACGACCGCTGCGGATGCGTCGGCCAGCGAGGGAGGTCCTGTGGAGCGCCACGGCAAGGTCGGCGTCGGAGCCAGTCGCGATGAGGGGCCGGAGGCGCTGCACCTCCTCGTACAGCTGTCCCTTGCAGGCCTCGTACACGCCGCTGCGGACGGCGGCCTTCACGGCGG